>NC_092167.1:41396364-41606364 GCF_045791955.1 Oncorhynchus clarkii lewisi | reverse complement strand
GGAAAGAGGGAGAGAGAGGAAAGAGAGAAGAGCAAGTGGAGAGAGAGGAAAGAGGGAGAGAGAGAGGAAAGAGGGAGAGAGAGGAAAGAGAGAAGAGCAAGTGGAGAGAGAGAGAGGAAAGAGGGAGAGAGAGGAAAGAGAGAAGAGCAAGGGGAGAGAGAGAGAGGAAAGAGAGAAGAGCAAGGGGAGAGAGAGAGGGGAAAGGGAGAAGAGCAAGGGGAGAGAGAGAGAGAGGAAAGAGAGAAGAGCGAGTGGAGAGAGACAGAGAGAGAGAGGAAAGAGAGAAGAGCAAGTGGAGAGAGAGAGAGGAAAGAGGGAGAGAGAGAGGAAAGAGGGAGAGAGGACAGAGAGAAGAGCAAGTGGAGAGAGAGAGAGAGAAGAAAGAGGGAGAGAGAGGAAAGAGAGAAGAGCAAGTGGAGAGAGAGGAAAGAGGGAGAGAGAGAGGAAAGAGGGAGAGAGAGGGAAGAGAGAAGAGCAAGTGGAGAGAGAGAGAGGAAAGAGGGAGAGAGAGGAAAGAGAGAAGAGCAAGTGGAGAGAGAGAGAGGAAAGAGGGAGAGAGAGAGGAAAGAGGGAGAGAGGACAGAGAGAAGAGTGACTGGAGAGAGAGGAAAGAAGGAGAGAGAGGAAAGAGAGAAGAGCGAGTGGAGAGAGAGTGGAGAGAGAGAGAGAGGAAAGAGGGAGAGAGGACAGAGAGAAAAGTGACTGGAGAGAGAGGAAAGAGGGAGAGAGGACAGAGAGAAGAGTGAGTGGAGAGAGAGAAAGGGAAAGAGAGAGGGTGAGAGAGAAGGGGAGAGAGAGAGGAAGAGAAAAAATAGTGAGTAGAGGGAGAGGAGAGAGAGAGAGTGAGAGAAGGAAGGGAGAAAGAAAGAAAGAAATGTGCTGCTTTCAGACTGTAGGCCGTTTCATCCTGTTGGTCAATACTGTGGGCAGAATTACAAGTCTTGTGTCAGGGCTGTGGCTGTGCTTTCAAGTTCCCAGTGGCGCAAAAGGCCTTTGATACGACCAGGAGCCTCCAGGAGCAAGATATCCAATGAAGGGAAGAAGAGAGATTGAGAGAGAGGAGTATGTGAGATAGAAGAGAGAGAGAGAAAGAGAGAGTGAGATAGGAGAGAGAGAGTGAGATAGGAGAGAGAGAGAGAGGATAGAGTGAGAGAGTGAGATAAAATATTGAGAGAGGAGAGAGTGAGATAGAAGAGAGATTAAGAGGATAGAGTGAGATAGAAGAGAGTGAGATAGAAGAGAGAGAATAGAGTGAGATAGGAGAGAGAGAGTGAGATAGGAGAGAGAGAGAGAGAGCATAGAGTGAGATAGAAAAGAGATTGAGAGAGAGGATAGAGTGAGATAAAAGAGTGAGAGAGGAGAGAGATTAAGAGGATAGAGTGAGATAGAAGAGAGAAAGAGGATAGAGTGAGATAGAAGAGAAATTGAGAGAGAGGATAGAGTGAGAAAGTGAGATAAAAGATTGAGAGAGGAGAGAGTGAGATAGAAGAGAGATTAAGAGGATAGAGTGAGATAGAAGAGAGTGAGATAGAAGAGAGAGAATAGAGTGAGATAGGAGAGAGAGAGTGAGATAGGAGAGAGAGAGAGAGAGCATAGAGTGAGATAGAAGAGAGATTGAGAGAGAGGATAGAGTGAGATAAAAGAGTGAGAGAGGAGAGAGTGAGATAGAAGAGAGATTAAGAGGATAGAGTGAGATAGAAGAGAGAAAGAGGATAGAGTGAGATAGGAGAGAGAGAATAGAGTGCGATAGAAGAGAGCGAGAGAGCGATGGAGGGAGTGAGTTAAAAGACAGAAAGGAAAAGTAGTATCCAGAGAAGAGCCTTAAAGAATGAAAGTTTATCTTGTATTGTTCTCAGGTAACACTGTGCGCGTGTGAAATGACTAGTTTTGTTCTTAGGTAACACTGTGCGCGTGTGAAATGACTTGTTTTGTTCTTAGGTAACACTGTGGGTGTGTGAATTGACTTGTATTGTTCTCAGGTAACACTGTGGGTGTGTGATGTGACTTGTATTGATATCAGGTAACACTGTGGGTGTGTGATGTGACTTGTATTGATCTGAGGTAACACTGTGGGTGTAGATGTGACTTGTATTGATCTCAGGTAACCCTGTGGGTGTGTGATGTGAGTTGTATTGTTCTCAGGTAACACTGTGGGTGTGTGATGTGACTTGTATTGTTCTCAGGTAACACTGTGGGTGTGTGATGTGTGTTTGCATGTCTTTTTTGGTGAGAGTTTTTTTGGGGGGTGGGGGGGTGGAGTGAAATCCCCCTCCAGTGTTGTTCTCACCTTTGCTCTCTTTCCCCCATATTACTACCTGTCGTCCTCTCTGCCATCTCTCCTTCTCTCAACCTGAGACCTCTCTTTCCCCCATATTACCATCTGTCTTCCATCTCTCCTTCTCTCAACTTGAGACCTCTCTTTCCCCCATATTACTACCTGTCTTCCTCTCTGTCAGCTCTCCTTCTCTCAACCTGAGACCTCTCTTTCCCCCATATTACCATCTGTCTTCCTCTCTGCCAGCTCTCTCTCCTTCTCTCAACCTGAGACCTCTCTTTCCCCCCATATTACCATCTGTCTTCCTCTCTGCCAGCTCTCCTTCTCTCAACTTGTGACCTCTCTTTCCCCCCATATTACCATCTGTGAAAGACCGGATCAATTCGGGCCTTATGTAGCAACATTTGAAATTGTTTTTTTTACATTGGATAAAAGAGGAGACTCACAGTTAGAAAATGGCATCATATGCTACAGTTGAGGAACAATGGGAAAGTAATTCTACTTCGAAAGTAGATACTTTTAACCTCAGTTTTGAGAAAATGGCCTTTGAATGTTTTGGTACACCTACTGGAGACCACTGCTTTGTCTACACCCATTCAGCATCGTTCACACCCTCTTAAACTTTAGCCCCATCCATCTCTTTAAGGTATGATCCAAGCTTTCTATCCTAACAACAGCAGTCAAGCTAACTGGCTAACGTTGGCTAGCTAGCTAGCTACTTCCAGAAACAAATGAGAGAACAGCTCATTCAGACCATTTTGCTGGCCCTAGCAGAGCTGGTTAGGCTGGTTTCATGTTATCCAGAGCGTTAGTGACTGCGACTGTGCTGCTGGCAACAATGTGCACTTTTTTTGCCAATGTTTACTGAAACCGGCCAAATTACAAATTACACAACATATTCAGAGTTTGTAAATTCATCAGTTATTCTGCGCTCTGGCACACTCAGACGAGACTGCTCTGAAATTGGAGTAGATTGCCAGAGAGATTTTACCAGCTACGTCTATCAGCAGTTGTTGCAGCGACCTCATTAACATTCTATTGAAAGGGTTACTTGTATAGTGGAATATTTTAAGACATGTAGCTAGCTAGCTACCTAAACAATTAGGCAGGTAGCAAACCAACAAGGTTTAATGTTAGCTAGCTAACATTAGGCTATAACTAGCAAAGCAAATGGCTCTGAGATACTTATAATATTACTTCACAGATCATACATGTAACATTAGCTAGCTGACCTAACAACAGCAGTGAAGCATCCAATCTAAATGGCTAAAGTTGGCTAGCTTGCTATCTACTTCCAGACACAAATTACAGAACAGCTCACTGACCATTTTACTCGCCCTACTGAAATGCATACTTCTTTCGTTAAGACATGTAGCTAGCTAGCTAAACAATGAACCATGATTCCAACTCATGACGTTACCACCCTGCATGAAACTGCAGGTAGCTAACCAACCAGGTTCAATGCTAGCTAATGGCTCTGAGATACGAATAATATTATGACACCGATCATACACGTAACGTTAGCTAGCTAGCTAACAGTACACTTTAACTTGGAAACGTGTAATATCTGAATATGTAGCTAGCTAGACTATCTTACCCATATACATGGATGGACGATTTTCCCTCTCTCACGGATGCCATTGTCATAACTCTCCTGTGACGATCTGAAGGATCAGGTTACAGTGGGTCCGCTCTACAGTGTGCTCTCTCTCGTAGAGGGGGAGAGCAGGAAGTCTGCTGTTTTATGGCGGTCGTAAAATACGCTGCCTCTGTGGAACTGTGGAACACAGAGAGACACTTGGATAATCAAAAGATTGAATAATTAAACAATATTTCTATTTTTGAGAATGTGGGAATGGTTCGTGGACACTTTTGAAGATGTAATCCGGAGACAGGTGTTTTGTCCATCTTCTTAGCTATCATACTCTTACACTGATTTCAAAACTTGGTCCTCCAGAAAGTGGAGAGCAACACTTATGCAGTTCCACTACACAATATATGTTTTTTTTTAAGCTGCGTTAGACAGTATTAACTACACATACTGACAAACTCAAATAAACAGAAGCCTACTACATGGCAGACCAACTCATCTCTCGGCATGTCCAGCCCTCTCATTATGTCAGCCAATCATGGCTAGCGGGAAGGTTACTGGATTTTTTTGTGGCTAAACCAACTAGGCTTGTAATTTAACCATTTTATTTGTATTTACAGATGGCATGCACATTTTGTTATTAAGGCACATGAAAGCTGACATGTTCCAGAAGGCATTTTGATTCAAAAAATATATATGTTCAAATGTCTCTCCTGTGAAGCAACATATACAGTGGGGCACAAAAGTATTTAGTCAGCCACCAATTGTGCAAGTTCTCCCACTTAAAAAGATGAGAGAGGCCTGTAATTTTCATCATAGGTACACTTCAACTATGACAGACAAAATGAGAAAAAAAATCCAGAAAATCACATTGTAGGATTTTTAATGAATTTATTTGCAAATTATGGTGGAAAATAAGTATTTTTGCCCCACTGTACCTAGTTTCCTGAAATGAGTCTTCCCCTGTGCCATCTCTCCTTCTCTCAACATATGACCTTACTATTGCCCTCTTTCACACCCTCCTCTCCCTCCTATCCCTCTCTCTTCCCTCTCTCTCCCCTCTCCCTCTCTCTTCAGACATGTGTGCAATTAAATCTATGCCAGTGTTGCTGATATACCATCATGACAGCCAAATTAAAAATGGATTTCTTCGACTGATTCCCACACTAGCAGAAGGCCCCTCTCATCCCTCTCTTATTCCCGCTCTCTCTCTCCACTGCTCTTTTGAGACTCACCTTGGTAGGATGATAGGATCCCTCAAACTCTCCTCCCGCTCCGCCCCTCTTTTCAGACACATTTTACTCAGGCACCTCAGCGGGTGGCCTTCCCAATTTGTATCTCCACAATGAGAAATTAGTTGAGAGTCGGATGATTGCCTGTGCGTGCGTAAGTGAGTGACTGTGTGTGTGTGCGTGCAAGCATGCATGCGTGTATGTGTGTGCGTGTGTGTTTGGGCCTATGCATTTGAGCTGGCTTGTAAGTAACAGAGAAACATCCATTAGCGATTAGAATGCAGTCTTTTTTGCTGCTCTCTGGTCTCTGAACACAGAACATGAAGTAGCTGTTGAATACTGACAAAACATCACACCTGTATGTAAACTACAACACGTAGAGGCAATACAATTATTATTCCTCTTCAAAAGGATCCTCGCCGGTTTTCCTGAAGAAAATAACATTGACACTTACAACAACCCACCCAAACACACACAAGGAAATGTTATGACATTTTGGCTAACATCCTCTCTCTCTCTCTCTCTCTCTCTCCCTCTCTATCAATTCAACTCAAGTGGATTTATTGGCATGGGAAACATATGTTTACATTGCCAAAGTAAGGATAAACAAAAGTGAAATAAACAATAAAAAGGGAACAGTAAATATTACACTCACACAAAATCCAAAAGAATAAAGACATTTCAAATGTAATATTATGTCTATATACAGTGATGTGCAAATAGTTCAAGTACAAAAGGGAACATTTTGTTTGTTTGTTCTTTACTGGCTTCCCTTTTCTTGTGGCAACTGGTCACAAATATTGCTGCTGTGATGGCACACTGTGGTATTTCACCCAATAGATATGGGAGTTTATCAAAATTAGAATATAAAAAATATATATTTTGGGGTCTGTCTGAGATACAGTATGTCTCTCTAATATGGTCATACATTTGGCAGGAGGTTAGGAAGTGCAGCTCAGTATCTACCTCATTTTGTAGGCAGTGTTCCTTAATTTTGTGTCAGTCACAGTGGTGAGCTATTCTGCCGCTGTGTACTCTCTGTTTAGAGCCAAATGGTATTCCAGTTTGTTAATTTTTTTTGTTAATTCTTTCCGATGTGTCAAGTAATTATCTTATTGTTTTCTCGTGATATGGTTGGGTCGAATTGTTTTGTTGTCCCTGGGACCAGTTTGCTTAGGGGACTCTTCTCCAGGTTCATCTCTCTGTAGGTGATGGCTTTGTTATGGAAGGTTTGGGAATATCTTCCTTTTACGCGGTTGCAGATTTTAACGTCTCTTTTCTGGATTTTGATAATTAGTGGGTATCGGCCTAAATTTGCTCTGCATGCATTACTTGGTGTTTACGTTGTACGCAGAGGAATTTTTTGCAGAATTCTGCATGCAGAGTCTCAATTTGGTGTTTGTCCCATTTTGTGAATTCTTGGTTGGTGAGCGAACCCCAGACCTCACAACCATAAAGGGCAATGAGTTCTATAACTGATTCAAGTATGTTGAGACAGATCCTAATTCTATGTCAAATTTTATGTTCCTTTTGATGGCATAGAATGCTTTTCTTGCCTTGTCTCTCAGATCATTCACAGCTTTGTGGAAGTTACCTGTGGCGCTGATGTTTAGGCCGAGGCATGTATAGTTTTCTGTGTGCTCTAGGGCAACAGTGTCTAGACGGAATTTGTATTTGTGTTCCTGGAAACTGGACCTTTTTTGGAACACCATTATTTTTTGTCTTACTGAGATTTACTGTCAGGGCCCAGGTCTGACAGAATCTGTGCAGAAGATCTAGGTGCTGCTGTAGGTCCTCCTTGGTTGGGGACAGAAGCACCAGATCATCAGCAAACAGTAGATGTTTGACTTCAGATTCCAGTAGGGTGAGTCCGGGCACTGCAGACTGTTCTAGTGCCATCACCAATTCTCTCTCTCACACACACACAATCACACACACAAACACCCCCCCTCACACACACACACACCCCTCCACCCACCTATCACGAGGTCCCCAGTGCCTAGGAGTGTCAGTGAAAGTGATTATGTCTGCGGCAGGCTGGCTGCTTGCTGGACTGCAGCAGCGGCTGCTTTGGTTGTCCGAGTTTCTCAATGACAAAACAAATCAATCCAGTCACCCTGAAGAAGAGGAATGGCCCAGCGATAGTGCCAGCCGTCAGAACAGTGAAAACCCTAAGCCGATACACGTCATCGATTCAGACAGACATTCTGGCAAAAGTTATTGGCTAAAGTCGGTAAATAACTTCAGGAAAGTGATAAAAGGGTTATCTTAGTATAGAACCTTAGAAATGGTGTTCAGACGGACACAGAGGCCGTCTTACCACTAAACTCGCTGAAGTTCATTGAAAGTTTGATTATTGCTGTTGTACTTTACAGTACTGTAATGTCTACAAACCTCACACTGACTTGTAAAAGAAGTGATTCCTGAAATGTGTCTCTTTATAAAGCCAGACACTCTCTTACAGGCTGTGTTATAATAGAGCCAGACAGGAATTGTCTCATAGCCCTCTTGGCTGAAAGAAGGCTTTCATCACTGTCTTTGTCCCCTGACTCACTCGGTCTGGCATCTCAGACATCACAATACCAGCATTGTGAGGGATCGTCCTCATCCTTGTCTCCTTATTTGTCTTGTCCTTCCCTCACTCTATATCTAACACCTTGAGTTAAGTCTGCTGTGGCTGGTTCGTTGACTGCCAAAACAGTGTTAGCATAGCTTATTAGCCTCGCTAATCCATCCTAATGACGAGATTGTGAAGTCCACAGGGCAGAAGTTGTATCCCCAACCTCTGGAGTTTAGCTGCCAGAGTTCAGACCTGGGTTCAATTAGTAGTTGTTTTCCATTAAATACTTTGGCTGGGCTTGCCTGAGCTATGTCTGGTGCAATAAAATCAATGAATTGGTCCCGGAAGTGCAAACACCTGCCTATGTAGCACTCAGGGTAGGCTCAATCAAACGCTCACTGAGTTAGCCAAGCCTGCTGTAACTATGAAAAAGAGAAACAAATAAGTCCGTTTCACAGTAAGTAGAGCTATGGAGGAGAGGGAAAGGAGATATTTGCTGCTTGTATTAAATGTTGAAATGGGAGAAGTGAGTTGAGGAACTCTCCAGTTGTCATGTTTAAGTATTTCTAAGACGTTGGGGGATAGTGAAGACATCAGTGAAATAACACATATGGAGTCATGTAGTAACCAAAAAAGTGTTACAATTGTTTTATGTTTTTATTTACCATTTAACAAGGTGAGTCAGTTAAGAACAAATTCTTATTTACAATTTTTTATTTTATCTATTTTTATTTCACCTTTATTTAACCAGGCAGGCTAGTTGAGAACAAGTTCTCATTTACAACTGCTACCTGGTCAAGGTAAAGCAAAGCAGTGTGACAAAACAACAACACAGAGTTACACAAAAATAAACGTACAGTCAATAACACAATATAACATTTTAAAAATTAAAAAATCTATGTACAATGTGTGCAAATGTAGAAGAGTAGGCACCAAACGGGCCATAGAGGTGAAAAATAATTATAATTTAGCATTAATACTGGAGTGATAGATGTGCAGATGATTATTTGCAAGTAGAGATACTGGGGTGCAAAAGAGAAAGAGGGTGAGTAATAATATGGAGATGAGGTAGTTGGGTGGGCTATTTACAGATTGACTGTGTACAGGTACAGTGATCGGTAAGCTGCTCTGACAGCTGATGCTTAAAGTTATAGAGGGAGAGACTCCAGCTTCAGAGATTTTTGCAATTTGTTCCAGTCATTGGCAGCAGAGAACTGGAAGGAAAGGCGGCCAAAGGAAGAGTTGGCTTTGGGGTTGACCAGTGAAATATACCTGCTGGAGCACGTGCTACGGGTGGGTGTTGCTATGGTGACCAGTGAGCTGAGATAAGGTGGGGCTTTACCTAGCAAAGACTTATAGATGACCTATAGCCAGTGGGTTTGGCGATGGATATGTAGTGAGGGCCAGCCAACGAGAGCGTACAGGTCGCAGTGGTGGGTAGTATATGGGGCTTTGGTGACAAAACGGATGGCACTGTGACAGACTATATCCAGATTGCTGAGTAGTGTGTTGGAGGCTATTTTGTAAATGACATCGCCGAAGTCAAGGATCGTTAGGTAGTATAGTCAGTTTTACGAGGGTATGTTTGGTGGCATGAGTGAAGGAGGCCTTGTTTCGAAATAGGAAGCCGATTCTACATTTAATTTTGAATTGGAGATGCTTAATGTGAGTCTGGAAGGAGAGTTTACAGTCTAACCAGACTCCTAGGTATGTCCTACAATGACAAAAGGCCTCCTGTAGGTAGGGATGGGGGCTGGGATTATTTTTTTTCTATAAAAATATAGGACAAAACACACATCACGACAAGAGAGAGACACCACAACACTACATAAAGAGAGACCTAAGACAACAACATAGCATGGTAGCAACATGACATGACAACAACATATTAGCAACACGCAGCAGCACAACATGGTAGCAGCACAAAACATGGTACAAACACTATTGGGCACAGACAAAGGTCAAGAAGGTTTGGCCAAAAAAACATTACGTGAAACAGCCACAAATGTCAGTAAGCGTGTCCATGATTGAGTCTTTGAATGAAGAGATGGAGATAAAATGGTCCAGTGTGAGTGTTTGTTGGAGCTCGTTCCAGTCGCTAGCTGCAGTGAACTGAAAAGAGGAGTACTCAGGGATGTGTGTGCTTTGAGGACCTTTAACAGAATGTCAAAATATATTTTAGATTTTTCAAAGTAGCCACCCTTTGCCTAGATGACATCTTTGCACACTCTTGGCATTCTCTCAACCAGCTTCACCTGGAATGCATTTCCAACACTCTTGAAGGAGTTCCCACATATGCTGAGCACTTGTTGGCTGCTTTTCCTTCACTCTTATTTATTTGACCTTTATTTAACTAGGCAAGTCAGTTAAGAACAAATTCTTATTTTCAATGACAGCCTAGGAACAGTGGGTTAACTGTCCGTTCAGGGGTAGAACAACAGATTTGTACCTTGTCAACTCGGGGATTTGAACTTGCAACCTTTCGGTTACTAGTCCAACGCTCTAACCACTAGGCTACCCTGCCGGACTCTGCGGTCCAACTCATCCCAAACCATCTCATTTGGGTTGTAGTCAGTTGATTGTGGAGGCCAGGTCATCTGTTGCAGCACTCCATCACTTTCCTTCTTGGTCAAATAGCCCTTACACAGCTTGGAGGTGTGTTGGGTCATTGACCTGTTGAAAAACAGATGATAGTCCCACTAAGGGCAAACCAGATGGGATGGCATATCGCTGCAGAATGCTGTGGTAGCCATGCTGGTTAACTGTTGCTTGAATTCTGAATGCATCACTGACAGTGTCACCAGCAAAGCTCCCCCACACCATCACACCTCCCCCTCCATGATTCACAGTGGGAACCACACATGCTGAGATGATCTGTTCACCTACTCTGTGTCTCATCACAGAGTCTGATCCATCCAGGACAGATTTCCACCAGTCTAATGTCCGATGCTCATGTTTCTTGACTCAAGCAAATCTCTTCTTGTTATTGGTGTCCTTTAGTAGTGGTTTCTTTGCAGAATGTTGACCATGAAGGCCTGATTGATTCAGTCTCCTCTGAACAGTTGATGTTGAGATGTGTCTGTTGCTAGAAGTCTGTGAAGCATTTATTTGGGCTGCAATTTCTGAGGCTGGTTACTCTAATGTACTTATCCTTTGCAACAGAGGTACCTCTGGGTCTTGTCCTGGAAATTCATACTGAGAGAGACTTTGTTATTTCTTCAAACAATCATCTTTATTTAATATCAATTAATTATTGCAATAATGAGACTAGTCAACCCCACAGTCTTGACTGTTGGCCCGAGTAGCCTAACCTTTATACAAATCCAGAGTTCTTTATAAGGCTGATATAAGAATGTTTAGTTATGGTTGGTTCCACCCCTCCCATGCAGATTGGGGCAACATAAGCCACTCTGGGTTCATCCTGTTTTTATCTGCACGGGGGTGTTGTCTTACCCCCACCCTGGCTTAGTTTCCCAGATGCAAGGATTATTTTGAGACGATGAGGGATTGTTCTACTCCTAAGATATCTCTAGTAAAATCTTGTCTATGTAATGCAGTCTTTAACTCATTTGTCAGCTCAAGCCATCTCTAATAACCATATGCCCAGATTAGCTGCAGGGAACTAGAGAGGTGACCGTAAAAACAGCATTAGTAGGTCAGAAATGTCTTACTATTAGTTCAATATTAATTGTTAACCATTCATATCAAATAAATCAGTAAAGTACGGAATTTTTCTCTCATAGTCTTCCTTTCCTGTGGTTTTCCTCATGAGAGACAGTTTCATCATAGCGCTTGATTGTTTTTGCGACTGTACTTGAAGAAACTTTCAAAGTTCTTGAAATTTTCCGTATAGACTGGCCTTCCGTTCTTAAGGTAATGATGGACTATCGTTTCTCTTTGCTTATTTAAGCTGCTCTTGCCATAATATGGACTTGAGTCTTTTACCAAACAGGGCTAATCTTCTGTATACCACCCCTACCTTGTCGCAACACAGCTGATTGGCTCAAACGCATTTCAAAGGAAAGAGATTCCACAAACTTTTAACAAGGCACACTTGTGGGGGTCATAGAGTAAAACGGAGAACACCATCGTGTTTGTGAGAATCTGCCATTTCCACAATGGGGCGGTTTGTAAGTCAAACCTTTCGGACGCTACAGATGTTTTGGTGAGAAGACTGATTTCCGGGATGTCTCCTGGTCTGACAAACACCGCTCTAGCTCTGGCAACTTTCACCGCAGATGCGGAAGTGTGACACTGGTGGGTTTTGCTGGCAAATTCTTTTGTAACTTAAATGTACACACCGGTGCATCAATAGACTTTAGGGGGTTTTAAAATCATTTCAGTGAACCCTGAGATTTCAGCTGGTCCATTTTTGTTGCTGACTTTGCAGTATCTCTGCACTGCCTTGATAGGACAGAAGAAATTGAAGCCTGTGCTTGGACTGGGAATATTTCTAACACGACTCTAAAAGCACTACTTTCAGGGGACAGTGTTTGGGCTTGTGTGTGTGTGTGTCTAGGAGCCTGCGTGTGGTCAATGTGGTTTGCGTGTGTGTGTGTGTGTGTGTGTGTGTGTGTGTGTGTGTGTGTGTGTGTGTGTGTGTGTGTGTGTGTGTGTGTGTGTGTGTGTGTGTGTGTGTGCGTTAAGAGCTGTGGTAAGACTGGGTGTGCGCTCTGGGACAAGAGCCCACTCTCTTGCTGTCTCTTCGCCCTGTGTCGAAGAGGTGTTTTCATATAGCGGTTTCACAGTGTGCCACCTTTCCAGCATCTATCCGATGACAGCAATCATCATGGTCTATGTACCTATCAGAAAAAGCTGCAGGAAGAAAATACACCCGAAGACAGCTTAACACACTATCCAGAGTTTTAACACCTAATACTTTACGTTATGAATGGATACACCCAGGACAATGTAGACACTTTTTATAATCAAGTCTGTCAGGAATTTGCATTAGTCTGTAGGCGTCTAGTTTATCCTTTGTTTTATTCCCTTCATCCTGCAACTTGAGATCTCCCAGAGTGCCATTGTGAATAATTGAGTTTGCTAAACTATGTGTCATATTCACACAAACAAACGCCACACTTCTTTTAATGTCTACGGTTAGTCCTTTGAAAATTCTAGGCATATAGACCTTGAGATGCTAAATTCAACGTGAAGGGAGTGAAGTGCATTTTGAATTGTAAAGCAGTGTAAACTATCATGGACACATTTTCTTTCCAAGAAAAGCTAGACAGCATCAGTATTCAAAGACTAGTGTGTTATATATTTATTCACATTCAAAGTCCCTGATGCATTGTTGGGCGTAGTCTATGTCAAACCTATCAATATAAAACTAAGCAGTAGGCCTTTGTATGCATAACGTCTCTTTCCCACATTCATGTGGGGTCTATGATTGCTAGCACAGCATACAGAAGGTAAGCATCAGCTGACAATACTAAATCCAAATTGTTTCTATTGCCTTCCCCGTTTCCCTGTAGGTGGTGTACAAGAATAACGACTTCAAGCTAGAACTCTCCCGGCTAGCCATCGAGCGGGACCCTAAAATCAGCCTGAACGGAGATCTTGTTTTCCGCTGTGAGGACGTGGCCGCCCTGGACCCCGTCACCTTTGAGTCCCCAGAGTCCTTCATCGCCCTGCCCAAGTGGAACACCAAGAAAACAGGCTCCATCTCCTTCGACTTCCGCACCACAGAACCCAGCGGCCTGCTCCTGTTTAGCCACGGGCGCACCCAGGGTCCTAAAGAGCAGAAACCAGGTCGTGACATGAAGTCAGACTACTTCGCCATGGAGCTGTTGGATGGGTTTCTCTACCTGCTAATGGACATGGGATCTGGGAGTATCAAGCTGAAGACCAGTAATAAGAAGGTGAACGACGGGGAGTGGTGCCATGTGGACTTCCAGAGGGAAGGGAGGAAAGGTGAGGATATGAACATCTATAAAGCAATACATCAGTACTTTTCTACGTTTATGACATATTCATGTACAAGCTAGGAAGCCATTGTAACAACAATACACATTTCCAGGTACTCTTATGTGGGGAAGATGTACACATAAAGATAGACTATGTACTGTATACCAGTGGAAGATTCTGAGGGGAGGACAGCTCATAATAATGGCTGAAACGGAGCAAATGAAATGCCATCAAACACATGTAGACCATATGTTTGATGAATTTGATACCATTCCACTTATTCCGCTCCAGCCCGTCCTCCCCAATTAAGGTGCCACCAACCTCCTGTGATGTATACTCATTCTCTGTCATCCACCTGTTCTATTTCTTATCTTCTTGTCCTTCAGTCCTGTCTAAAAGCTGTTCCACTCCACACACCTTTCCACCCCTTCTGCCTGCCTCTCTCTGTCCTGTCTTAAAGCTGTTCTACACACCTCTCAGCCCTCTCTGCCTGCCTCTCTCTCTGTCCTGTCTTAAAGCTGTTCTACACACCTTTCAGCCCTCTCTGTCTGCCTCTCTCTGTCTTGTCTTAAAGCTGTTCTACACACCTCTCAGCCCTCTCGGCCTGCCTCTCTCTCTGTCCTGTCTTAAAGCTGTTCTACACACCTCTCAGCCCTCTCGGGCTGCCTCTCTCTCTGTCCTGTCTTAAAGCTGTTCTACACACCTCTCAGCCCTCTCGGCCTGCCTCTGTCTCGTGCTGTCATAGCCATGTCTTATCTCCTAGTACTGTCCCCTGAGGGATGTGCATGATGCACGTAGGCACTTGTGTTTTTGTGTGTCTGTGTGTTTGTGCATGTGTGTGTGTACGTGTCTGCGTTCTTGCGTGTGTGTGAGAGAGAGTGTGTGGAAAGCCTCCTCATACATCCTAACTAATCCCCATATTGGGATGCTCCTATAGGGAGTCTCTCTGATCACACTCCTGTCCTTCCTGTTGGAGCGTTTTCATTGACGATTTAGAGTGAGTGGTAAATCACAGCCAAGAGGAGCCCATGTCTCATCCACTCTCAACCGTGCTGTATACTCCTGGGTCATTTCCCCTCCAGCCAATCGATTACAGCCTCAAGACAAACACACAAGAACATGCAAAAGCACTCAACACATACACTCAAACACGGTCACACACACACACAAAGTCCCATGCAATAAATAACACTTACAGGCAAAAACACAAGATACCAACACGTAAACACACTAACACACATTACCTTGCCTGATGCTTCAATTGCACTCACACACACACACAAACACACACACTTGACATCATGTATACACCCCCTTATCTCTCCTCTCTCCTCCTCCACCTCCTCCTCCTCCACTCCCAGGCTCCATCTCAGTGAACAGCCGCAGTATCCCCTTCAACTCCAACGAGGGCAGTGAGATCCTAGACCTGGACAGCGACATGTTCCTGGGGGGTCTCCCCGAGACCCGCTCTGACCTGGTGCTGCCCCCCGAGGTCTGGACCGCCCTGCTCAATTACGGCTATGTGGGCTGCGTCCGCGACCTCTTCATCGACGGCAAGAGCCGCGACGTGCGCCGCCTGGCCGAGATCCAGAGCTCCCCGGGCGTCAGCAGCTTCTGCACCCGCGAGCTTCAGAAGAGGTGTAGCAGCACCCCCTGTGGGAACGGAGGCCTGTGTAAAGAGGGATGGAACCGCTACATCTGCGACTGCACCGGCACCGGCTACCTGGGCAGCAACTGTGAAATCGGTGAGGAGTGGCTGGGAAATGGGGAGGAGTGGCTGGGAAACGGGGAGGAGTGGCTGGGAAACGGGGAGGAGTGGCTGGGAAACGGGGAGGAGTGGCTGGGAAACGGGGAGGAACAGGGCAGTGGGGAACAGGTGGTGATGAAACAGGATGGGGACATTTGGTGGCAGCGGTGGGATCCGTGGGGAGACGATGTCAGAAGTGGGATCCGTCGGGATTAAGTTCCATTGGGTTTCATGCTTACAAGCGAGCTAACCCGAGTCATAATAGGCTTAGATGATGAGGCTATATTGACTTACCCTGGTGCCTCTCTAAAGCATCCACCAGCTGCAGTGTGCTAAAAGGAGCTATGCACTTGGGGATGGGTGGCATTTGGTCCTGCGTTGGCTTGGCAGGGACGGGGAGCTAGCTGACTGAACTGGTGGGAGGCTGATGGAGGCTTGTGGAGCTCGGTAGAGCGACGATGCTTACTGTCACCATCTGGGCTTGTCACATACATCCAGGTGGTGTGAGGCTGCTCTCTCTGTCTGCCTGTGCGGGGGTGACACAACGTGCTAGCGGCTACGTATGTCTGATCCATTCTAATTAGCTGTAGGCTGCCGACTGTGTCGTAGCACTAAAGGAAAGCATGTAACATCTCCTTCGAGACCCAGTGGTGCGACGTAAAAACACATTGAAGTACTATCTTTACTTTACTAATTATAGTTTTGAAAAGTTTGACTTTTTCTTCACTACATTCCTAAAGAAAATAATCTACTTTTTACTCCAGACATTTTCCCTGACACCCAAAAGTTCTCGTTACATTTCTAATTCTTAGCAGGAAGGAAAATGGTCCAATTACACACTTATCAAGAGAACACATGGTCATGCCTCCTGCCTCTGGTCTGGCAGACTCGCTAAACGCAAATTCTTTGTTTCTAAATGATGTCTGAATGTTGGAGTGTGCCCCTGGGTGTCAGTCAATTCAACTAAAAAATCGGTTTTGCTTAAAATAAGGAATTAAAATTATTTAGATAATTTACATTTACTTTTGATATTTAAGTATATTTAAAACCAAATACTTTTAGACTTTTAGTAGTATCTGACTGAGTGACTTTCACTTTTACGTGAGTCATTTTCTATTAAGGTATCTTTACTTTTCCTCAAGTCAGACAATTGGCTACTTTTTCCACCGCTAGAAGTGAATGCACAACTCAGAGATGATGTGTTGTAGGCGTATCAATGGTAACAAGAGTCTGGATTGAAATCAAGGCAGTGAAGGACTGAACATCATCGAATGAATGGTCAGTTTGTACCAGTTTTGGTATAATGTTAG
This sequence comes from Oncorhynchus clarkii lewisi, assembly GCF_045791955.1. Taxonomy (NCBI): domain Eukaryota; kingdom Metazoa; phylum Chordata; class Actinopteri; order Salmoniformes; family Salmonidae; genus Oncorhynchus; species Oncorhynchus clarkii. The sequence goes on along the minus strand of NC_092167.1, from coordinate 41,589,739 downwards.
TTACTGATGTGCTGTGTTTTTATTGGTGCTTCCCTGCCCTCTAGTGTGTTTATCTGATACTGCAAGTGTATGAAAAAGAGTTACACAATATTGTGCTTTGTTGTCACTTGTCTGACCAGGGTGGTCTAACTCAATATTAGTGTTTAAGTAGTGGGACTTGATCTTCAGTAATACAGTGAGATTGGAAACAAACCGTTTGAGTCGGCTGTTTTATTCAACAGCAAGTAGTTGTTTGCCAAAAGGCGATATGCTTGGTGTTAAAGTGGATGTCAGTGGTCTGACAAGTAGTATCATATAGCATTTGGTTTGTGCTCCAAACCATATTCATCCAAAATAAAAAGGGAAGTCCCCAGTCACTGAGAATCAGCCCACGGCAACATGTGTTTACCCACATACAGAGAGACCTCCTTAGGCAACCTGTCAATCATCTCTTCGGAAGGGATCTACGTAAAGTCAGCTGCAGGGGTTTTGCTGTTGGTGTCTATGATGTTATCTACGTCATATCTTCTGTTGGTTGTATTAGAGGGAAAGGGGAGATACCTAGTCAGTACAACTCAATGCATTCAACTGAAATGTGTCTTCCGCATTTAACCCAACCCCTCTGAGAGAAGTGAAGTGTGGGGTGGGGGGGGGGGGGGGGGGGGGACAGTAGGTTAACTGCCTTGTTCAGGGGCAAAACAACATATTTTTAGCTCAGCGATTTGATCCAGCAACCTTTTGGTTACCGGCCCAACTCTCCTACCCGCCAGGCTACCTGCCACTCTTAGTGTTGTTATAACACTTCCATTTACTGTCCTCTCTAGTCAAAGAAAAGACACGTTGCTCACCTTGGAAGACTGGGTGTCAATGTACGTACTGGGAAAACTGCAATATCAGATCTGTAATCTCTGGTTCTCATGTTAAACGTCATGATGTGTCACTTCATAATGTATGTGCCTGTTTGTCTGAACCTGTATCTGCGTCTGCTCATGTGTGCATGCTTCTACATTCCTCTCCCTACCTCTGCCCCCTGACAGAGGCGACGGTGCTGAGCTACGACAGCAGCATGTACCTGAAGATCCTCATCCCAGGCACCATGCACACCGAGGCAGAGGACGTGGCACTGCGGTTCATGTCCCAAAGGGCCTACGGCCTCCTCATGGCCACCACCTCCAAAGAGTCCGCCGACACCCTGCGGCTAGAGCTGGACGGTGGCAGGGTCAAGCTGACCGTCAACCTAGGTAGCCCATGACAACCCCACCATGACAACCTCTGGTTTTCTCTTAACCCCTTCCGTCAAGCTCCATGTCCACCCCGTAAACCTGAGCCTTTGTCTGTCACTGCAAGCCCGCCTCCTGTCTCTGCTTCCCTGGTTAGACCTGTAGCTTCTCTGCTCTGTTTCTCCCCTGGTCCCTCTGGAGATATCTCTAGCTAAAGAAACATAAAGGGGTTTGGTTGTTCAGACAGTCTGCCAGTAGAGAGTGGTATAGAGAATGGTAAAGTCAGGGGCCTCCCGGGTGGCGCAGTGGTTAAGGGAGCTGTACTATCAGAGACTCTGGGTTCGCGCCCAGGCTCTGTCGTAACCGGCCGCGACCGGGAGCGTCGTCCGGGTTAGGGAGGGCTTGGCCGGTAGGGATGACCTTGTCTCATCACGCACCAGTGACTCCTGTGGCGGGCCGGGCGCAGTGCGCGCTAACCAATCTGGCCAGGTGCACGGTGTTTCCTCCGACACATTGGTGCGGCTGGCTTCCGGGTTGGATGCGCGCTGTGTTTAGAAGCAGTGCGGCTTGGTTGGGTTGTGTATCGGAGAACGCAAGACTTTCAACCTTCATCTCTCCCGAGTCCGTACGGGAGTTGTAGCGATGAGACAAGATAGTAGCCACTAAAAAAACTAAACAATTGGATACCACGAAATTGGGGAGAAAAAGGGGTAAATAAAAAAAGAGAATGGTAAAGTCAGAGTCATTATTGTCCATATATACACTAACATCTTTCTAAATTAGTACAAAAAAAGAAAGACTGGAAGGCAGTAATATATTGATATATTTTAAAACGATGATATGGAATAAGAAAACAGAAACATATTATTCTACAGCGCTAGGGATACTATCTACTTCCCCAGAGTCAGGTGAACTCGTCAATACCATTTGTAAGTCTCTGCGTCCAGTATGAAGGAAATTACAGATAGTTTTGTGAGCAAAAGCTAACTAGCCTGAGTGTAATGACTGGAAGTCAATGGGCATCTCTACATGCTAGCAGATACCATAGACTTCCAGTCATTTCACCAACGCTAATTAGCAGTTGCGCTAGAGCTAGTTAGCAGCTTCCTTCAAACTGAAGACATAAAATGGTATCCATGATTCATCTGACTCTGGAGAAGTAGATAAATGGCTTCATTGCCAACATCCAGAAGTTTGGACTCCTGGCAGACTGTTGTGACCTAAGGCAGTGATGGTGCCCACCCCTTTATCTTCCATCTTTTAAAGGGAGAGAGCAGGAGCCAGGGAGAAACGGGGCCCAGGTGCACCCTGGGATACAGGAGTGTGGGCCACCAACTTAGTGACAGGAGGTGGTGGTGGAGAGGATGGTTCCTCCAATAATGCCATAGCATATTCATCTATCTCTATCTTACCCTTCTCTCTCCCTTTCAATCTCTCTCTCTCTCTCTTTCACTCTCTACTTTCTCTCTGACTGTTCATTTCACTGCCGCCCTCTGGCGCTCTCTCTCTCTCTCTGGCTCTCTCTCTCTGTCTCTCTCTCTCTCTCTCTCTCTCTCTCTCTCTCTCTCTCTCTCTCTCTCTCTCTCTCTCTCTCTCTCTCTCTCTCTCTCTCTCATCTCCCTCTCTCTCTCTCTCTCTGGCTCTCTCTCTCTCTGGCTCTCTCTCTCTCTGGCTCTCTCTCTCTCTTTCTCTCTCATCTCTCTCTCTCTCTCTCTGGCTCTCTCTCATCTCTCTCATCTCTCTCTCTCTCTCTCTCTCTCTCATCTCTCTCATCTCTCTCTCTCTCTCTCTCTCTGGCTCTCTCTCTCTCTGTCTCTCTCTCTCTCTTTCTCTCTCTCTCTCTTTCTCTCTCATCTCTCTCTCTCTCTCTCTGGCTCTCTCTCTCTCATCTCTCATCTCTCTCTCTCTCTCTCATCTCTCTCATCTCTCTCTCTCTCTATCTCTCGCTCTCCCTCTCTCTCTATCTCCCTCTCTCTCATCTCTCTCTCATCTCTCTCTCTCTCTATCTCCCTCTCTCTCATCTCTCTCTCATCTCTCTCTCTCTCTCTCTCTCTCTCTCTCTCTATCTCCCTCTCTCTCATTTCTCTCTCTCATCTCTCTCTCTCTCTCATCTCTCTCTCTCATCTCTCTCATCTCTCTCTCATCTCTCTCTCATCTCTCTCTCTCTCTTTCTATCTCCCTCTCTCTCATCTCTCTCTCTCATCTCTCTCTCTCATCTCTCATCTCATCTCTCTCTATCTCCCTCTCTCTCATCTCTCTCATCTCTCTCTCATCTCTCTCTCTCACCTCTCACCTGGCCAAGGCTCAGAAGATGGAACTTTTCATCCCTTCAATGACCTGTATGTCTGCGGCCCTCGGATCAAACAGTCAGAGAGACCGGCTCAGAGCCCAGTGTTGTCCCACAGCTACACACAGCTACACCCACAAATCCACAAACACACACACAGTCGGAGGTTCTGTGCCGACAATGCTGCTCAGCCCTGCGAGCCTCAGCACCCACACACATACCCACACCCACATCAGCCTTGGCCCAGAACAATCACCCCCCCTAAACACATTGCTAATGAAGCTAAATGCTAATCCATAGTGCTAATGTGTCCAAATGAACCAGATATTGGTTTACCTCTTCCTATTAGCTGTCTCCCTAATGTATCCAAAACCCCACAATGCCCAGAGGTGTCAAATCCACATCAACATTTCTATTCATAGCTCATTTGGAGGAAATTAATTGGAGGTGGAATCATTATAGAATCAGAGGATGCTCTTGGAGATATGTGTTATTGCTTACCATTATGATAGGCCTAATTAAAGATGAGTTAATTGACCAATATCAAACGGTGTACAGGGACACTGCACTGATAACGTCGACTTGTGATCAGGGATGATGACACCTCATGATCAGATTATCAATCTACAATTAGATGGTTTTAAATGAATCATTCTGCGTTCTGTGACTAAGACACAGCTGCTTAACTTACAACAATGCTCTAATACTTGCCATACAATCACATTAGTTAACATACTGTACACCTCACTCTCACAAGCTGTGGACAATTTTGTCATTGAGGAATGGATAATCACATTCATATCCTCCCCCCTATAACAGTGAGCCTGGTTCCTGGCTGTTTGAGTCATCTATTCTGTAGCGGTTGACAGCTCGAGACCACTCCTCAGCCTCAGCCACACGCACACACAGCCTGTCGCCACCAGAGGGCACAAGAGACCACTAACTCAATAACAGAGCTCGGCCATTTTACAATTTCTATCAAGGAAATGCGTTTCAGAGGAAGCTGTGTAGACTAAAGACGAGTGAAAAACATTTATTGAGAGAATATTCTAGCATAGCTCTTAGTATATCCAGATGTAGAAGTGTGCGCTTGACTTACTGTGGCTGGGGTGTGCAGATCACCCTTTCCCAATATTGCTGCTGTTGGTTTCCACACCCGAGGGGCTACAAAAGGCAAGCTGTTTCTAACCCACAACCACAAAGCCATGGAGCCGTTGTTTGCACATGGTTAAGCCATTTCTGATAAAAGCTACTCGAGGGAATAGGAATAATGACATGCTTTCCCTGACTCTCTAAATGACCTCGACTAACCTGTATCCCAGCACATTGACTCGGTACTGGTGCCCCTTAGATATAGCCTTGTTATTGTTATGTACATTTATTGTGATACTTTTTGATTGATTCAATTATTTACTTATTTTTTAATTCAGTTTATTTAGTAAATATTTTCTTAACTCTATTTCTCAAAGTGTTTGTAACTAAGCACTTCAAGGTAAGGTCTACTACACTTGTGTTCGGCACATTTAACAAATGACATTCGATTGGATTTATATGCAGCTTGAAATGACATGCTTGTGACAAATAATGGTGAATGGTCCATGTCACATGTACTGCAGTTCTGTCAAAGACAAGTATAAGAATGAGGCTCATTATCTGTGAGATTAGATCCTTTGTTTTCTATGTTCAATCATACGTTCTACGTGTGGCGTTTCTAACCTGGATGTATTTATTATTTGCCTATCAAACGGGTCGTCCATCACAAGGTAACAAGAATCTCATTACTGTATAATGTACATTCATCATCCTCAACCTATTGAATGGGAACTGTCCCCTTACCATCAAATGGGCCTACAGTGATAGATATATATATATATATATATATATATATATATATATATATATATATATATAGAGAGAGAGAGAGAGAGAGCTTCATTGTATCAAGGATTGAGTGAATAGCTTGCCTTCTGTAGTGCATTGGGACTGGGTGGCTTTTGAAGGGTGGATGGTGGGAGGGGTGGATGGTGGGAGGGGTGGATGGTGGGAGGGGTGGATGGTGAGGGGATGATGACAGAGGTGTGGGAAAGGGTGATCCTGACTCGTAGCTCTGTCCCCGGATGGTGGCCCCTAGCTAAATGCTTGGTTGTCTGCAGAATGTACCTTGAAGGATGTAAAATGTTATTGTCTCTCGCTCTCTCTCTCTCTCTCTCTCTCTCTCTCTCTCTCTCTCTCTCTCTCTCTCTCTCTCTCTCTCTCTCTCTTATTCTTCTTTCTCTCCTCTCTCTTTTTATGATTTGATCTCACCATCTCGCTCTCTCTCCCACCAGATTGTATCAGGATAGACTGTAACCTCAGTAAGTGGTTCTATGCATTTTTATGACTATATCTATATTTTTCTGCTGATTGTATCAACAGTCTTCTGTTCAATGTGTCCCTTATAATGTTTTCGCCGTAATGCATTCAAGTCAATCAATCCAATCACTTTTATTTTGTGATGCCCTTTTTACAACAGCCCTTTTTTTAAACAAGCTACCTCTCTTTGTCATCTTTGCCATTTTTTTAAATCTATCCTCTTTGGTTATACAATACTCTATCTTATCATCCTCTGTTATTTATTCTGCCTCTGAGACCACACTAGGATTTTCCATTTTCATTTCATGATATCATGTTCTTATAAATCCTCTCTTATTTCCTTCATTCTTTTCTTCTTTCTGTCTAATTATTTCCCCCTTTTTGGTCCTTTTGACTGTTCATTTCATTCTATTCCGCCCTGCTCATTTCATTAATATGGTCGTTCCATGAAATGAGTGCCTCCCTTTGATATTTTAAGTAGGTCTTGTGCACAAATATAGAACGTTAAAAGCCTGTTATATTAAATGAAGTGCAATTTAATATAGACCACGTGGAAAATTACATAAATATGATTTTTTATTTGAATAACTACTAAAGTGGCTTCTAGGAACATGTTAACCCGTTTAACCCCAAGTTTTAACCAGCATTCTAAAGCCCCAATTATTTTATTGCGTTGACAAACTCCTTTCAGAAGACCATTCTTTATTTAATGTGTTTAATTATTCATTTTAAGGTCAAAACACCCTTTCCCTCATGTTAAGCTCAACCCTGTCATTTGAACTAAAATATCCTTTTAATTATGGTTAAACTAACCCTTTTTGGATAAATATATATTTGTTAAGAAACATTGAACATCCAATAGCCAAATCTTAGTGTAAAAGCAGTCGAGCTGGTTCTACTCTTTCTGGCCATTTTCTAGTGTTTCTGGTGGAAAACTGAGTGGGTTGAGTATAACATTTCAACCCTGTCACCCACGACAATGTAACTATTTAAATGTTTTTGTGAAGCTTGCATTCAGTTGCCCCTCCCTGTTGCACACAACAAGCCTATTTTCCCCCTGTCACAAGGGGATTTATGGTTGACTTAAGATGAAGTCATCAACCCTGTTACGGTCAACCCTGTTACAGTCAATCATGTTACTTTATTTAGTGCTTAATAGGCACTTACTATAGTGCCTATTACCTCTTGAGATGGGAAATGTAGTTTTTTATTAATTTGAACATGTGCAATTCATGACCGAATGTTCAAAATGATGTGAAATCAAAGATTTTTTTCCCCACCAAGTTATGCTACTCAAAAGACATCTATTGCTGGAACGACCCAATGGCTTTGTAGGCATATCTCTATCATTTCCCTTTCCAATCTACACACTTTCACTTTCCCTGCCCACATACTCACACACTGGTGAATTCCCCCCTACTATTGGGTGTTCATTTAAGTCAAATGAACAGGGCTGTTTAGTTGGTGTGCTGGTGTTGGAATGCATCATGTGAAATCACTACACGTAATGTGAAATTACTGCCCTCAATAACTGTAAGTCACGCTGGATAAGAGCTTCTGCTAAATGTCTAAAATGTAAATGTAAAAATGTAGACTCCATTGAGGGCACAGCCCCCTAGAGTAGACAGACATACAGCGTTCATGGGAACAAACAAAAGTATTTCAACGCATGCTGAGAGAACGACAGCAAACTGTCTCTGTTAACATGTCAACAGACAAGGTAAGTGCAGGCCCCACTATGACTAAGGAGAAACCTGCTGTGTGTGTGTGTGTGTGTGTCTGTCTGTCTGTCATTGAGTGCACAAATGTATACTTTTTTTAAAGTGCCAGTATCTATATGTATCTATATTCGTATGTGCTACAAGCATTCCACATACACAGCAATATACAGTGCCTTCTGCAAATATTCACATTTTGTTGTGTTACAAAGTGGGATTAAAATGGATCTAATTGTAATTGTTTGTCAACGATCTACACAAAATACTCTCCATTCCGTAATTCTTTTATCCTGAAAAACTCCCCAATACTTAACGATTACAAGCATACCCATAACATGATGCAGCCAGCACTATGCTTGAAAATATGGAGAGTGTTGGATTGTGTTGGATTGGATTTGCCCCACTAAAAGTTAATTGCTTTGCCACATTTTTTTGCAGTATGACTCTAGTACATGGTGCAAAACAGGATGCATGTTTTGGATTATGCTTAGCTTTAAAAATGTAACAAGTACTTTTGGGTGTCAGGGAAAATGTGTAAAAAGTCCATAGTTTTCCTTAGGAATGTAGTGAAGTAAAAGTAAAAGTTTAAAAAAAATTGAATAGTATATTAAAGTACAGATACCCTCAAAAACGAGTTAAGTGGTACTTTAAAGTATTTTTACTTAAGTACTTTACACCACTGCTGAGCGGTTTCCTTCCTCTCCAGCAACTAAGTTAAGATGGATGCATGTATCTTTACAGTGACTGGTTGTGTTGATACAGCATCCACAGTGTAGTTAATAACTTCACCATGCTCAAAGGGATATTCAATGTCTGCTTTAAAAAAATACACCTACTCTACCAATAGGTGGCCTTCGTTGAAAGGCATTGGAAAATCTCCCTGGTCTTTGTGGTTGACTCTGTGTTTAAAAGGCACTGCTGGACTGAGGGATCTAACAGATCATTGGATGTGTGGGGTACAGAAATGAGGTAGTCAATCAAAAATCATTTTAAACACTCATTTTGAACACAGGGTGAGTTCATGCAACTTATTATGTGACTTGTTAAGCATTTTTTTTACTCCTGAACTTAAATAGGCTTGACATAACTAAGGGATTGAATACTTATTGACTCAATACATTTCAGCTTTAGATTTTTTATTAATGTGTAAAAAAATAAATAATAATAATAATAATATTAAAAACAATATTCAGGCCAGTGACAAAGAAAATCGCAATTGAATTCAGGTTGTAACAACAAAATGTGTAAAAGTCAAGGGGAGTGAATACTTCCTGAAGGCCCTGTATTCATGCCATCTCCACCAGCATACTGAAAGAGTCATAAGATGATGGAACAGCCTCCTTCTCTCTATTGCTGCTGGCCTGACTCACTTTGAAATAATGGGATGGTTTGAACACAACATACTACAACCAAGCCAACACTAGATGTCATGATAACACATGGAAAAGTCTTTGTCTCTGGAAAAGAGAAGGATTTAGGAGGGTTATGTTTCTCCAGCAGAGGGCGCACACACAGACATCTCTCGATCAACAAGTGAATGGTCTATTCTCCACTTCATTGTGTTTCTGAGTGGTAGTACAGTAGTTTGAGGGAATTCTCCTGGTTATTTACCCTCAGACGACGAAAAAAGTGGATTAGCCTGTGGAAACCCAACTTGTTCTACTTAGCTCTACTTATCATAGATCTGCCATAGATTTACACAGACAGCCCAATTATTATCTTTAACCCAATTATTGGCAAAAACGCTGGTCTAACTGGTCAAAATACCAAATAATGGAGAAAAAAACATCTGAATTGGGCTGCATATGTAAACGCAGCCCATCAAATTCAAATCTGGACCTCGAATCCAGTTTCACTGCTTATTTGAATTCTTCCCCTCTATTCTGGGACTGATTTAGACCTGGGATATCAGATGGGTGCATCATTATCAGGTAGAACAGAAAAGCAGCAGTAGTCCGGACCTCGCAGGGAAACATTTGATACCCCTGATTTAGCCTATATGCCAATATCTCCTTCTTCCCTTAGTTATATCCAGTAGCCCACTGATAGGCTGCATCCCAAATGCCACCGTGTTCCCTATGCAGCACTTTTGACGAGAACCCTAAATGGAATTTGGTGCCATTTAGGATTAAATCTAATTTTATTGGTCGCGTACCACATATTTAGCAGATGTTATTGCGGGTGTAGGGAAATACTTGTGTTCCGCAGACATAATGCCAATTATTCCCTATGTGAATTGGGGTGAGATTCTTCCCTACACTGTAAGTGATATCCTGTAACCCAGTGGGCGTGGTTAGTTTGGTGGTGTAAGTGATGTATCAATATGGAGGGTGATATTTCACCACCTAACAGCACCAGCCACTCTGCAATGAGATGTGTTGTGACGTATGGTGAGCAATGTTGTTCTCTCCAGACCCTTCTGTCAATGTCACGCCCTTTTGCCCCATTCACTTGCACACACATGATCCAAGGCACACACACGATCCAGGGCACACACACGATCCAAGGCACACACACGATCCAAGGCACACACACGATCCAAGGCACGCACATATTTGCGCATGAAGTAGAGTATAGGCTCATAAGCACGCACACACACACACACACACACACACACACACACACACACACACACACACACACACACACACACACACACACACACACAGCCCAGATAGATGAAACTTGGGGGCACAGGAACATGTAGGCTGTGTGTGAGGGCCACCGTGTCACCTGCTCGCTGTAACATCTCTGTGCCTGTGTGTCGCCCTGCGCTGAACTTTGAGGCATGACTTCCCATGTCCCCGTGTCACACAGAGGACCTCCGTTTCATAACACAGAGACAGAGAAACAGACTACAGTACTAGCATAGAGAAAAACAAGGGCTGTAGGATAGGTATTTAGCTACACAGGCATTTATAAACTGGGTGATCGAGCCCTGAATATCAGACCGTATATCGTAGACCACGGGTGTGACAAAACATGTATTTTTACAGCTCTAATTACGTTGGTAACCAGTTTATAACAGCAATAAGGCACCTTGGGGGTTGATGGTATATGACCAATATATACCACACCCCCTTGTGCCTTATTGCTTAAATATAGGTATACAACTTACTGTATACATATGTAAGTGGTACATATGTATAAAGATTCATATGTGTCATAAAATGTTTCATGTATTGGGTCCTTATCGAGAGCAACACTTAACAAGACATCATGTAGTATAATTGTGACGCTGTATGGAATCAGTTATGATAGTAGTCCAGACTACAGTAGAGTTCAGTTTTGGACATGTATTGACATCGCCATGTATAATAGTTCCATTTCACCCAATATTCTGATGAAATTAAATCATCTTTTAAGGCAATTTAATGCTTGAGTGGCGGTCAGAGCTTAATTCAATGATCTTTTCATACCCAGACTCTCTTCAGGGCCAAATTCATTCCAAGCAGCCAACTGTTGAGGAGATGGCATGTATTAGGACACTTGTCTTCATTTCTGCACCCTTTGCAATGAGCTGCATTCTTTATGAAATGAACGTAATAGCTAGAATTATGTCAGCGATGTTTGTTTGATTTTTGATTATAAACTTTGGTTAAATGACAAACCGGTTAGGACAGTTGTAATGTGTCCTGTGTTACTGGATATGCAATGTGCACACAGAGAGAGAAGACACTTCATAAGATAGCTCAGGAACAGAGATATGACTCTCACAACATTACCGAGGCACGTTTTGAAGATTTGGAAAAACGTTCGCAAATATCCATGTGTCCGTCGCATATGTGTTCTCGTTTCATTTTTACACATTTTCTGTCTCGCTGCATGTTTAAATCAGAAATGAACCAAATGCCTCTTCAGATGTTAAGCAGAAATGACCTAATAAAGTAGAGCTTTGAAGCACATCCAACTTCAAAGGACGACATAATCAGGGTATTTTCCTAACTAGAGCTGAAACGGAATGAGCGCGTACAAGTGCACATGTATGTGGTTACGTGGTGTACGTTTTTCAAAACTCCCTTTCCAAGTCTGTTGAACGCTACCCCAATAGTAAGGGAAAACTAGTCTCCAGTGAAATGACAATTAATCAATATTGCTTATGTTTCTTTGCCAAAAAAACACCAAAGTGAACAAGATATGTGCCCGGTTTTCCACAAGGGTAATAGGTGGACTGAAAGGCCAGCCTGAAAGGATGCCAGTCAGTATAATGGAGTATAAGGTTGACTGTGACCTTACAATTAGAGGGAGATTACATTTTTGGGAGTGCACTGAGTGTACCCGCCTCAGTGTTTCCCCAGTCTGGAAGTTTCTTCTACTGTCTCTGTCAGACCCCTTACTTCACACTATTCACCCAAAATAGAGAGCAACGTAGAGAAAGAGGATAGCTGGAGGAGAGGAGACAAATAGACCAACAGTAGCTCAGAGATACAGAATGAGGTGTGAGGACTGAAGCAGAGAAATGACAACAGACGAGAGAGAGAGAGAAATAGAGGGAGAGAGAAATAGAGGGAGAGAGAAAGAGAGGGAGAGGGAGAAATAAATAGAGGGAGAGGGGGAGAGAAATAGAGGGAGAGGAAGAGAGAAATAAAGGGAGAGGGAGAGAGAAATAGAGGGAGAGGGAGAGAGAAATAGAGGGAGAGGGAGAGAGAAATAGAGGGAGAGGGAGATAGAAAGAGAGGGAGAGAGAGAGGGAGAGAGAAATAGAGGGAGAGGGGGAGAGAAATAGAGGGAGAGGGAGATAGAAATAGAGGGAGAGGGGGGGAGAAATAGAGGGAGAGGGAGAGAGAAATAGAGGGAGAGGGGGAGAGAAATCGAGGGAGAGGGGGAGAGAAATAGAGGGAGAGGGAGAGAGAAATAGAGGGAGAGGGAGAGAGAAATAGAGGGAGAGGGAGAGAGAAATGGAGAGAGAGGGAGAGAGAAATAGAGGGAGAGGGAGAGAGAAAGAGAGGGAGAGAGAGAGGGAGGGAGAGGGGGAGAGAAATAGAGGGAGAGGGAGAGAGAAATAGAGGGAGAGGGGGAGAGAAATAGAGGGAGAGAGAGAGAGAGAAATAGAGGGAGAGGGAGAGAGAAATAGAGGGAGAGGGAGTGAGAAATAGAGGGAGAGGGAGAGAGAAATGGAGAGAGAGGGAGAGAGAAATAGAGGGAGAGGGAGAGAGAAAGAGAGGGAGAGAGAGAGGGGGAGAGAAATAGAGGGAGAGGGAGAGAGAAATAGAGGGAGAGGGAGAGAGAAATAGAGGGAGAGGGGGAGAGAGAAAGGGAGAAAGAGTGAGAGAGGGAGCGATAGAGGGAGAGACAGTGTGTCACATACAGAAAGATAGAAAAAGGTGGTGGTGTAACTTAAAGTGAGGATAATTTAAGGAGGGTGTCACGACGCCCAAGGAGTATATCTCCCTCCATTTACCTCTCTCCCCTTGACTTATGGCACCAGGACAGCCTGCCCACCAGCCCAGCATGGTGCCACCCAGCCCACCAGACCTGTATGGTCCCACCCTGCCCACCAGCCCTGTATGGTGCCACCCTGCCCACCAGCCCAGCATGGTGCCACCCAGCCCACCAGCCCTCTATGGTGCCACCCTGCCCACCAGCCCTGTATGGTGCCACCCTGTCCACCAGTCCTGTATGGTGCCACCCTGCCCACCAGTCCTGTATGGTGCCACCCTGCCCACCAGCCCTGTATGGTGCCACCCTGCCCACCAGTCCTGTGTGGTCCCACACTGCCCACCAGCCCTGTCTGGTCCCACCCTGCCCACCAGCCCTGTATGGTGCCACCCTGCCCACCAGTCCTGTGTGGTGCCACCCTGCCCACCAGTCCTGTGTGGTGCCACCCTGCCCACCAGTCCTGTATGGTGCCACCCTGCCCACCAGTCCTGTGTGGTGCCACCCTACCCACCAATCCTGTATGGTGCCACCCTGCCCACCAGTCCTGTATGGTGCCACCCTGCCCACCAGTCCTGTGTGGTGCCACCCTGCCCACCAGCCCTGTATGGTGCCACATAAGATTCCTTACCTGTCCCCATGTTGTACCATTTTTCACTACCCTAATGGCTTGGTAAGATGGTATACAACTCATCTCCTTGGGTGTGTCAACACTCATCCATGGCTTCCTTTCCATGTATACTTTTAACACAAACAAGTGACAAACAACATATGTGGCCATTTTAGGCCATGCCAGATCAGTGATCATGGAGATGAAAACACAATAAATGGAAGCAACTTAACAGCATTAAGATACACCCCTAGTCTCTTAGTATTCAACTTGAATGGTGAGATGGCAGCCCATTCAACCCAATAGGCTGACAGAGAGATTAAGAGAGGGGTTAAATATAGGCTTGTTATGGGAGGTGTAATGAGAGGAGCAACAGCACATTGATGCTGTCTGGGTTCATACTCCCGTAGCAGAATGATGGGGTCTCCAAGGGCAACGCTGCTGCTGCATGCTGGGTGACGTGGTCCAAATCAACTAAATCCACCAGGAGAGGGAGAGAGAGATGAAGAGATAGAAAGAGGAAGAGAGAGAGATGAAGAGATAGACAGAGGAAGTTAGAGAGATGAAACGATAGACAGAGGAAGATAGAGAGATGAAGAGATAGACAGAGGACGATAGAGAGATGAAATGATAGACAGAGGAAGATAGAGAGATGAAACAATAGAAAGAGGAAGTTAGAGAGATGAAACGATAGAAAGAGGAAGATAGAGAGATGAAACGATAGACAGAGGAAGATGGAGTGATAGAAAGAGGAAGATAGAGAGATGAAACGATAGAAAGAGGAAGATAGAGAGATGGAGTGATAGAAAGAGGAAGATAGAGAGATGAAACGATAGAAAGAGAAAGATAGAGAGATGAAACGATAGACAGAGGAAGATAAAGAGATGGAGTGATAGAAAGAGGAAGATAGAGAGATGGAGTGATAGAGGAAGATAGAGAGATGAAACGATAGAAAGAGGAAGATAGAGAGATGAAACGATAGACAGAGGAAGATAAAGAGATGGAGTGATAGAAAGAGGAAGATAGAGAGATTGAGTGATAGAAAGAGGAAGATAGATAGATGGAGTGATAGAGGATGATAGAGAGATTAAACGATAGAAAGAGGAAGATAGAGAAATGAAACGACAGAAAGAGGAAGATAGAGAGATGAAACGACAGAAAGAGGAAGATAGAGAGATGAAACAATAGACAGAGGAAGATAGAGAGATGAAACGATAGAAAGAGGAAGATAGAGAGATGAAACGATAGAAAGAGGAAGATAGAGAGATGAAACGACAGAAAGAGGAAGATAGAGAGATGAAACAATAGACAGAGGAAGATAGAGAAATGAAACGACAGAAAGAGGAAGATAGAGAGATGAAACGACAGAAAGAGGAAGATAGAGAGGTGAAACGATAGAGGAAGATAGAGAGATGAAACGATAGAAAGAGGAAGATAGAGAAATGAAACGACAGAAAGAGGAAGATAGAGAGATGAAACGATAGAAAGAGGAAGATAAAGAAATGAAACGACAGAAAGAGGAAGATAGAGAAATGAAACGACAGAAAGAGGAAGATAGAGAGATGAAACGATAGAAAGAGGAAGATAGAGAGGTGAAACGATAGAGGAAGATAGGGAGGTGAAACGATAGAGGAAGATAGAGAGATGAAACGATAGAAAGAGGAAGATAGAGAGATGAAACGATAGAAAGAGGAAGATAGAGAGATGAAACAATAGAAAGAGGAAGATAGAGAGATGAAACGATAGACAGAGGAATATAGAGAGGTGAAACGATAGAGGAAGATAGAGAGATGAAACGATAGAGGAAGATAGAGAGATGAAACGATAGAAAGAGGAAGATAGAGAGGTGAAACGATAGAGGAAGATAGAGAGATGAAACGATAGAAAGAGGAAGATAGAGAAATGAAACGACAGAAAGAGGAAGATAAAGAAATGAAACGACAGAAAGAGGAAGATAGAGAAATGAAACGACAGAAAGAGGAAGATAGAGAGATGAAACGATAGAAAGAGGAAGATAGAGAGGTGAAACGATAGAGGAAGATAGAGAGATGAAACGATAGAAAGAGGAAGATAGAGAGATGAAACGATAGAAAGAGGAAGATAGAGAGATGAAACGATAGACAGAGGAATATAGAGAGGTGAAACGATAGAGGAAGATAGAGAGATGAAACGATAGAAAGAGGAAGATAGAGAGATGAAACGATAGACAGAGGAAGATAGAGAGGTGAAACGATAGAGGAAGATAGAGAGATGAAACGATAGAAAGAGGAAGATAGAGAGATGAAACGATAGACAGAGGAAGATAGAGAGGTGAAACGATAGAGGAAGATAGAGAAGATGAAACGACAGAAAGAGGAAGATAGAGAGATGAAACGACAGAAAGAGGAAGATAGATGAAACGATAGAAAGAGGAAGATAGAGAAATGAAACGACAGAAAGAGGAAGATAGAGAGATGAAACGATAGAAAGAGGAAGATAGAGATGAAATGATAGAAAGAGGAAAATAGAGAGAATAAATGATAGATAGAGGAAGCGATAGACAGAGGAAGATGGGGAGGACGATGAAGAGGGAGATTAATTAGATGAAGGAGAGAGAGGTGAAAGAGAGAGAGAGATTAATTTCTCACCTCCTTCACTATTAGGATCGATCGCTCTTCCACCCGACATCTCCCCTCCCTCCATTGCTCGGCTAGATAACAACAGATTTGGTCTCATCATGCATGCGAACAGGCACCACACACCTTACAGTGAGGGTGCAGGTGTTAGAGAAGCAGTCTGATAACAACCCACCTGGCCCTCCTCTCTGTCCCTTATCGTGATAATTGGCCTACAGGGTCATGGATAATGGATAATCATGGCTGGGAGTCACACTCTGTGTGGCCGCCTCTCCCATCCCCCTCCCTCGTATCCCCTGGCAAATCAGGCCATGTTTTGGCTGCTGGGGTTGTTCTGCTGTGGTGGCAGGATGCGACAGTGTCCTCAACTGACTGCCAGTGTGGCCTACTTTTCCCAAGAGGGAGAGATGAGAGATGAGAAAAGGTCTGCTGTTTTCAATATGGAAATAGATGAGAGGGAAGAGGGTGAGATGGAGATAAAGAGAGAGAGAGAGGTATTTTCTGTGAGGATGGGGATCTGAGAGTATGGAGCAAGGGAGAGAATGGGGTAGAGCGAGAGGTGGTGGAGAGAGAGGGCGGGGTAGAGAGAAAGCAAAACAGGAGAAGAGGGGGAGAGTGGGGGAATGGACAGAGAGAAATTGAGAGCATGAGAAAACAGAGTGAGAGTCGGAGAGGATCTTGTCTGGCTGTCTTCTTGTGTTTTAATCACCACACTCTGTTTTTCATCACATCTTTCATCTCGGTGGTTGCGCTAGCTGTTAGCAGACTGGCGCTATTACAACTGGCTGGCACACACACCCTTCATTAGATCTGAGATGGGCCCCACTCTCCTTGGATATCATAGTAAATATGACATCATAGGCTACGGAGACAACTACGATCAATGTCAAAGACAACCTGATCCCTATATCTGGGAAAAAGCTATAGAAACCACTTCTCAACCAGTTCAGCAGTATATCACAACAAAGCCTTCTATTGCTGTTGTCCTGAAACATGGAGAGAGACATGCCCAGACGGGTCTGTCCATTGCACGTCATAGAATCTCAATCACCCTCTTAACAAATGTTATTCACCAGATGATGAAACAAATCAATAGCATTTTTATTGTCCCCTACAAAACAATATGGACCCTGTCAAATGGCTAGCACCGTATTCACGGGAATAGGGCTTATTTACAAGTACAGCATGCTATACCAGGAATGGTTTCCAATTGAAATGGTGCTGGGGTTCATTTCTAACCGAGCCACTCCACAATCTGAAAGTCAATGAGGTAGGTTAATAACACAGTTCATGGTCATGAATCATGAAAATGTTCCCAGGGTCTTTAAATAAGCTGTTAGTTGCACAGCCCTGCTACCTCCATGAATTCAATTTGAGGCCTGTACAAAAAGAACTGGCTACAGTATGCATGCAGTCATTTGAGCTATATGGTATGGAAATAGGTTAGATGAATACTGAAAGTGTAGCGGTTTCAATGGAAAACATTTGTATGTCAGAGAAAGAATTTACATACTGTAGTAGAACAATAATAATAAAAAATCCATATCTAATATCCTGTACAGCATTCACATCTAAAAGATATGTTGATGAATGACACCAAAGGATATTTGGATAATGATGTTGGTGTGCAGATTTACTTCCATTAGCTAGGTAGTTCTTTATATGTAGGTTGAGTCAGTCATGTCTCTCTCTCCCGCTCTCTCTCTCTCCCATATCTCTCCTTGTACCTCTCCACCACCACCTTTCTGTCTTCTGTATGTGACACACTGTCTCTCCCTCTCTCTCCCTCTATCTCTCTCTCCCCCTCTCTCCCTCTCTCTCCCTCTCCCTCTCTCCCTCTCTCTCCCTCTCTCTCTCTCTCTCCCCCTCTCTCCCTCCCTCTCCCTCTCTCTCTCTCCCTCTCTCTCACTATCTCTCTATCTCTCCCTCCCTCTATCTCTCTCTCTCCCTCTATCTCTCTCTCTCCCTCTCTCACTATCTCTCCCTCCCTCTCTCTATCTCTCCCTCCCTCTCTCTCTCTATCTCTCTCTCTCACTAGAAAACACTGTACACTTCCTTATTCAGTACAGTATTTACTCCAGGAACTAGCTTGTCAAAAATAAATTGTAATGCATTGCTGTGAGATGTTAGCTGTTAGCACTGAGGCTTGTGTAATGGTCCTGGATTAACAGACAACAGTGTAGTGTAGAAGGACTAGCAGGGCTCCAGTGTGCCAGCCCAGCCTTTCCTCCTGCTGTCTGAACAGGGATGAGTAATCAACTGTGAAGGTTGTTGTGGAACAAACAGCCATTAACCTATGACATCAATGGCCATGATTATCTCGCCGGGACTGGACACATAGGGAGGGAGTGTGTGTGTGTGTGTGTGTGTGTGTGTGTGTGTGTGTGTGTGTGTGTGTGTGTGTGTGTGTGTGTGTGTGTGTGTGTGTGTGTGTGTGTGTGTGTGTGTGTGTGTGTGTGTGTGTGTGTGTGTGTGTGTGTGTGTGTGTGTGTGTGTGGAGAAGGGGAACTGTGTGTGTGCGTCTGTATGCATGCACGTGTCTGGACTCACACACACAGGACTGGACTGAAGGAGTGACATGCACGTGTCTGCATGCTTGACAGTCATGTTAGTTCCTGCCTGTCCATCTACAGTATATTGACCTCTGTGTATGTTGGCATCATTAACCACACACTACATGACATTCTACTATAGCCCATGACTGATGCCAACATGGTGGTTGTTAGTAGAACCATAATCTGCTCTGTCCTACCTTGCCTGCTGTGTGCCCCCAGTTGGTATGGCCTGCCCTGCTTATTCCCCCAGTTGGTATGGCCTGCCCTGCTTATGCCCCCAGTTGGTATGGCCTGCCCTGCCTATGCTCCCAGTTGGTGTGGCCTGCCCTGCTTATGCCCCCAGTTGGTATGGCCTGCCCTGCCTATGCTCCCAGTTGGTGTGGCCTGACCTGCCTATGCTCCCAGTTGGTATGGCCTGCCCTGCTTATGCCCCCAGTTGGTGTGGCCTGCCCTGCTTATGCCCCCAGTTGGTGTGGCCTGCCCTGCTTATGCCCCCAGTTGGTATGGCCTGCACTGCCTATGCTCCCAGTTGGTGTGGCCTACCCTGCTTATGCCCCCAGTTGGTATGGCCTGCCCTGCTTATGCCCCCAGTTGGTGTGGCCTGCCCTGCTTATGCCCCCAGTTGGTATGGCCTGCCCTGCCTATGCTCCCAGTTGGTGTGGCCTGGCCTGCTTATGCCCCCAGTTGGTATGGCCTGCCCTGCCTATGCTCCCAGTTGGTGTGGCCTGCCCTGCTTATGCCCCCAGTTGGTATGGCCTGCCCTGCTTATTCCCCCAGTTGGTATGGCCTGCCCTGCCTATGCTCCCAGTTGGTGTGGCCTGCCCTGCCTATGCCCCCAGTTGGTGTGGCCTGCCCTGCCTATGCTCCCAGTTGGTGTGGCCTGCCCTGCCTATGCTCCCAGTTGGTGTGGCATGCCCGTTGTATCAGCTGGTTTGATGCCATCCTGAAGTTACCTATCTGCTCCATAACAGGCTGACACAGTAACTCTAGAATCATAGGAACGTGAGACATCAGTGGCGTGAGGGCAGGTGGTACGGCAGAGTGTAGCAGTGTCTAAAGCCATTGCAATGTATAGACTAATCAAACATAATGATCATATATGGACAATATCAGGGGGCTACGCCCCTAAACATATGGACAATATCAGGGGGCTACGCCCCTAAACATATGGACAATATCAGGGGGCTACGCCCCTAAACATATGGACAATATCAGGGGGCTACGCCCCTAAACATATGGACAATATCAGGGGGCTACGCCCCTAAACATATGGACAATATCAGGGGGCTACGCCCCTAAACATATGGACAATATCAGGGGGCTACGCCCCTAAACATATGGACAATATCAGGGGGCTACGCCCCTAAACATATGGACAATATCAGGGGGCTACGCCCCTAAACATATGGACAATATCAGGGGGCTACGCCCCTAAACATATGGACAATATCAGGGGGCTACGCCCCTAAACATATGGACAATATCAGGGGGCTACACCCCTAAACATATGGACAATATCAGGGGGCTACGCCCCTAACATATGGACAATATCAGGGGGCTACGCCCCTAAACATATGGACAATATCAGGGGGCTACGCCCCTAAACATATGGACAATATCAGGGGGCTACGCCCCTAAACATATGGACAATATCAGGGGGCTACGCCCCTAAACATATGGACAATATCAGGGGGCTACGCCCCTAAACATATGGACAATATCAGGGGGCTACGCCCCTAAACATATGGACAATATCAGGGGGCTACGCCCCCAAACATATGGACAATATCAGGGAGCTACGCCCCTAAACATATGGACAATATCAGGGGGCTACGCCCCTAAACATATGGACAATATCAGGGGGCTACGCCCCTAAACATATGGACAATATCAGGGGGCTACGCCCCTAAACATATGGACAATATCAGGGGGCTACGCCCCTAAACATATGGACAATATCAGGGGGCTACGCCCCTAAACATATGGACAATATCAGGCGGCTACGCCCCTAAACATATGGACAATATCAGGGGGCTACGCCCCTAAACATATGGACAATATCAGGGGGCTACGCCTCTAACATATGGACAATATCAGGGGGCTACGCCCCTAAACATATGGACAATATCAGGGGGCTACGCCCCTAAACATATGTACAATATCAGGGGGCTACGCCCCTAAACATATGGACAATATCAGGGGGCTACGCCCCTAAACATATGGACAATATCAGGGGGCTAGGCCCCTAAACATATGGACAATATCAGGGGGCTACGCCCCTAAACATATGGACAATATCAGGGGGCTACGCCCCTAACATATGGACAATATCAGGGGGCTACGCCCCTAAACATATGGACAATATCAGGGGGCTACGCCCCTAAACATATGGACAATATCAGGGGGCTACGCCCCTAAACATATGGACAATATCAGGGGGCTACGCCCCTAAACATATGGACAATATCAGGGGGCTACGCCCCTAAACATATGGACAATATCAGGGGGCTACGCCCCTAAACATATGGACAATATCAGGGGGCTACGCCCCTAAACATATGGACAATATCAGGGGGCTACGCCCCCAAACATATGGACAATATCAGGGAGCTACGCCCCTAAACATATGGACAATATCAGGGGGCTACGCCCCTAAACATATGGACAATATCAGGGGGCTACGCCCCTAAACATATGGACAATATCAGGGGGCTACGCCCCTAAACATATGGACAATATCAGGGGGCTACGCCCCTAAACATATGGACAATATCAGGGGGCTACGCCCCTAAACATATGGACAATATCAGGCGGCTACGCCCCTAAACATATGGACAATATCAGGGGGCTACGCCCCTAAACATATGGACAATATCAGGGGGCTACGCCTCTAACATATGGACAATATCAGGGGGCTACGCCCCTAAACATATGGACAATATCAGGGGGCTACGCCCCTAAACATATGTACAATATCAGGGGGCTACGCCCCTAAACATATGGACAATATCAGGGGGCTACGCCCCTAAACATATGGACAATATCAGGGGGCTACGCCCCTAAACATATGGACAATATCAGGGGGCTAGGCCCCTAAACATATGGACAATATAAGGGGGCTACGCCCCTAAACATATGGACAATATCAGGGGGCTACGCCCCTAAACATATGGACAATATCAGTGGGCTACGCCCCTAAACATATGGACAATATCAGGGGGCTACGCCCCTAAACATATGGACAATATCAGGGGGCTACGCCCCTAAACATATGGACAATATCAGGCGGCTACGCCCCTAAACATATGGACAATATCAGGGGGCTACGCCCCTAAACATATGGACAATATCAGGGGGCTACGCCCATAAACATATGGACAATATCAGGGGGCTACGCCCCTAAACATATGGACAATATCAGGGGGCTACGCCCCTAAACATATGGACAATATCAGGGGGCTACGCCCCTAAACATATGGACAATATCAGGGGGCTACGCCCCTAAACATATGGACAATATCAGGGGGCTACGCCCCTAAACATATGGACAATATCAGGGGGCTACGCCCCTAAACATATGGACAATATCAGGGGGCTACTCCCCTAAACATATGGACAATATCAGGGGGCTACGCCCCTAAACATATGGACAATATCAGGCGGCTACGCCCCTAAACATATGGACAATATCAGGGGGCTACGCCCCTAAACATATGGACAATATCAGGGGGCTACGCCCCTAAACATATGGACAATATCAGGGGGCTACGCCCCTAAACATATGGACAATATCAGGGGGCTACGCCCCTAAACATATGGACAATATCAGGGGGCTACGCCCCTAAACATATGGACAATATCAGGGGGCTACGCCCCTAAACATATGGACAATATCAGGGGGCTACGCCCCTAAACATATGGACAATATCAGGGGGCTACGCCCCTAAACATATGGACAATATCAGGGGGCTACGCCCCTAAACATATGGACAATATCAGGGAGCTACGCCCCTAAACATATGGACAATATCAGGGGGCTACGCCCCTAAACATATGGACAATATCAGGGGGCTACGCCCCTAAACATATGGAGTTTTTACAAATACTCGTAGAGGCAGGGTAGGACACAAGTTTCAAATGTGGAGAAGTCATGAGCAAAAACAGTTATTGGAGAGTCTTGCATGAGGTTAGGGAGGGAGGGAGGGAGGGAGGGAGGGAGGGATGAATAGTTGGCACTGCTCAGGATGACTATGTGAGAGAGTGATGAGAAAGACAGAAGCGGATGGAGGGATGGTCCTCCTCCTTCACAAACAACATGGGAAGGATGCCAGAGAGAGCAGATGGCAGAGAAGAGCGGGGGCACAGGGATGGCACAGAGACTGGTGGCTTCACGCTACACACCCACACCCACTAACACACACACACACTTGCATAAACACTCATGTAACCAATTGTACCCCACACACACACACGCATGAGCCTGTGAGCTACCCTGTGGAGTGTTTTCCCATGCCACATCCTGGGTGTGGAGCAGTCTGTAGGGAAAGCTGTATTGCTGAATCGACATCTCTGACTGAGTCTTCCTCTCTGTGCCAGGGACCTGGTGTCACGTCGGTATAAAGAGATCGGGATACAGGTGCAGGAATACGTTTTTATTTCCCCAAATTACAACGTGCCATGTAAAGGCACAGGGACCAAACAAACACGTATACAAAACACAGGGTTGAAACCCAATCAAAAGTACCTTGAATAAATACACCGGGACGAGACTCGTAACACAATGACTCTACACGGGACGAGACCCGTAATCATCTGCCCAATACATGCATCACGAAAGCCACAACAACACAGCACAGGAACTCACACGACCGGACATTGGAACAATAATCGACAGCCCAATAGAAACCAAAGGGCACGTTTAAACAATTACAATCAGGGAAATGGGGACCAGGTGTGCGTAATGACACCTGGTAACCACTTCCTGCATTTATATCGTTCTCTCTCTTCCTCTTTCTCTCTCTTCCTCTTTCTCTCTATTCCTCTTTCTCTCTCATCCTCTTTCTCTCGATTCCTCTTTATCTCTATTCCTCTTTCACTGTCATCCTATTTCTCTAAATTCCTTTTTCTCGCAATTTACCATTCTCTTATCTCGTCATCTCTCTCACTCCCTGTCTACCAATAGAATTAAAATGATCGTTCTATTTATACTGAACCAAAATATAAAGTACACTGAACAGAAATATAAACGCAACATGTGAAGTTTTGGTCCCATGTTTCATGAGCTGAAATATGGGACCAAAAATGTTATTTCTCTCAAATTCTGTGCAGCACAATGCTACAGATGTCTCACGTTTTGAGGCAGCGTGCACATGGTATGCTATCTGCAGGAATGTCCACCAGAGTGTTGCCAGAGAATTTAATGTTTCTCTACCATACGCAACCTTCAACATCGTTTTAGAGAATTTTGCAGTACGTCCAACCGGCCTCACAACCACAGACCACATGTTAGTGTCTCTGTACACAGTATGAGACCGTGCAATGTCAGAGAAGGCATTTTTAGGGCACAGCCTGTGTTACCCTGTCAGAAAGCAGACTGGCACTCAGACACCCACATAAAAAAATGGTTGTATACTATGGTATGAATACTGTAGTATTCACTGTAGTTTTATTTTACTGTAGTGTACTGTACTATTTACAATGTACTATAGTATAAAATATGAATTTCAAAAAGTGTACTACAGTATATACAATAGTAATTACTGTATTGTTTTTTAAGTGTTTTGTTTAATTATTCAGCGCTTTTCTATAACCTGTAGGGAACAAAATATATGGTGTATACTTGGCATCTAGATTTATCACTTATGGGTGGCACAAATTGGGATATGAGGGAAGAGAATGGGCAGGTAATATGCAAATGAGATACGATACTATTTACTATAGTTTAAAAAAAGTTGTGTTTTTGCAGACTTTGGTGTTTTTGCAGACATCTCTTTCTCTGTATTTATGACAGTGTTTTCTTGTGTATATTACTGTAGTATTTAGTATAGTATTCTACAGTATACTACAACATTCTATGGCAAGTACTACACATGATCAAGGGATACTACAGTGGAGAGTATAGTTTATTACAGTTTACTACAGAATTCTATAGTAAGTACAGTAGTATTCTATAGTAAACTGTAGTATTTGTTTGTGTGGGCACCCACACAACACATGTCCACACAGCATGCATACACCCAGTCTCAGATTAAGGTACAGTGCATGTACACACCTACAGTACAGTACACAGACCTATAACTTAAGTCACTGAAGGCACTTTAGCTGCTTCCTGTTAGCCTCATCACCCCAGTCTACTGTGTGGCGCTTGGTCCCTGGGGTGGCTTTTCAGTGGTGGCAAAGTGGCCTCCGTTTCTACACTGTTTGTGGACCATGTGGTCAAACTCTGACCGTGTTTGTGTCTGTGTGTGTGTGTGTGTGTGTGTGTGTGTGTGTGTGTGTGTGTGTGTGTGTGTGTGTGTGTGTGTGTGTGTGTGTGTGTGTCTGTGTGTGTGTGTGTGTGTGTGTCTGTGTCTGTGTGTGTGTGTGTGTCTCTGTGTGTGTGTGTGTGTGTCTGTGTGTGTCTGTGTGTGTGTTAAAGTGAGAGAGATGGAGAGAGACGTGATAAAAGGTGCATGTGTGTTCATTTTGTGAAGGTGTTTTCTCATCCAATATTTGCAGTGCCGTGTTATTATTTTCAGATGGAAACATTGCAGGGAACCATTATCTTACTGTGCAAGATCCATGAAAAATAACTCTGCATCTACACACACACACACACACACACACACACACACACACACACACACACACACACACACACACACACACACACACACAGACAGACAGACAGACAGACACACACAGACACACACAGACACACACACACACACACACACACACACACACACACACACACACACAGACACACACACACAGACACAGACACACACACACACACACACATACACACACACACACACCTTCCTTTCCTCTTTGATCACGCGCCACCTGTCTATCTCGGGAGTAAAGCAGACACCTATGTATGGAGAGTTGCATTAGCTAGTCTCTCTCCTCCCCTCCTCTATCATTTGATTCCTCACCGTGCCTTGGCTATAAGGATCACCCCCAGTCAGCAGATATTAGCAGTCGTTTTCCACACTGCGCTGAAAACACAGGATCAAAATCCATAGCTGTCATCCAGGATCTACACTCATCTGCCAACCCTCTCTCTCTCTCTCTCTCTTTCTCTCTCTCTTTCTCTTTCTCTCTCTCTCTCTCTCTTTCTCTTTCTGTCTCTCTCTCTCTCTCTCTCTTTCTCTTTCTGTCTCTCTCTCTCTCTTTCTCTCTTTTTTTTCTCTCTCTCTCCGTCTTTGTTTTTCTCTCTCTTTCGCACACCCACACACACACACACACACACACACACTGACCGTGCAACGGGTCCTGAGCGTCGGCATCCTCCCTCCATCCTCAAAGGGGGGCTGCTGAGCTGAGAATGGGGAGAACGAGGGAATAAAGAGGGAGAGGAAAAAGAGGAGGGAGAATTTGTCTGAAGCCCATTTTAATTAGTGGATGCGGGCCCAATGCTGTTCCTCTCCCTGGGAGGCCACGCGTGGCTGTCCTGCTGAATCGCCACCTCAACATCCGGCTAGGTCCTCATTATTATTCCCTCTTGTATGGATTTTGAGTCAGGCAATCTCTATGGGCTACTGTAGGCTATACTCTACGAACTATAAAGGTGAAAGTTTGAAAGGATGAAATAGGCAATTAGGAAGACGTATGACCTGTAGTTGCTTTGTTAAGCATTGGAAACAGATTGGGAAAATGAAAACCAAAATGACTCCTTCTATGTTTATGCAACCCTTTAAACAAATGTATGAATCACATTTCAAAAGTTATCATTGACAATCTAGCATAAAATGTATTATTGCCTGTGCGGTATAAAAACCATACATGAAAACAAAATAGCTTCAGAACTGCCTCAAACCATGGAGTCTCTGCCATGCAAAGCAGAAGACAGCGTCTCAATGGTTAAACATAATCCCAAACCCTTGACTTAGTGACACAGACTTACATCCCCTGCAGTGCCCTATGACCTTCGGCTCCATGATTTACACATGCTTCAGCGACCCCATGGAACACATTTGACTCTCACCCCAAGGAGTCATGACGTGCTTGTGGCGTCTAGTAATAGTGACACTATCGCACCGCAGCCCCCGAGGGTGTGACCCTGTCTTCTTGCAGTGCTGATAGGTCCTGAACTCTCTTTCTCTTGGAGACAGGCTGTTGCTCCCCAAGGCGGCCCACAATGCTTTGCTGCGGCCCATTTAGACTCGCAGCCATGTCAGGATTCCTCTCGGTTAACGATGCCATGGTGCCGTTTGTGCGTGATTCGCAGCGGCCGTGCCACGCAACAGCCTAGTTTCTCATCTGTGTAGAGACTCTCAGTTCCACTGTTTCAAAGGTGTTGTGGCTGATAAATGGTTCTATGTGTTGGGGAGAAACTGTGGCTCTGGGTCCAGTTGAGTTGGTCAAAGTACACCCATCTCTCCGTACCCTAGTGGTCAAGCCAAAATGGAGAGCTTTACTTCTCCTTGCCAGTCTCTTAACCCTGAGTTAACTTGTGGGAATGATGCACTGCACTGCAATAAATAGCCGCTGATTAAATGGGTGCATTCATCGATTAGTGTGCATTAATCAATGGTATTTACATAGAAATACTGTGATAATTGATTAATCAACTATTGTTAATTGGGAAAAAGCTAATGAATGTAACACATCTCATCCATCCTGCTGACGGGTCCTCTACACAGTAAATTACATCCACATTAAACCAGACAAACAGGAGCTTCCAATACCGAGCAAAACATCAAACTTTATACCGTCCACCTTGAGGACAGACAATATGGGGGAGGGAGTGATGGAGTGTGAGATAGATAGAGAATTCATGTGAGATAACAGAGAATGAACGAGAGAACAAGTGAGAGAATGACCTCCTCTGTTTAGATGATCAGAGGTCGTTCTCCCATTGATCTCGGTGACAAAGGGAGAGCGACCAAAAGAGAAAGTGGATTCTCTCTTAAAATGAATTCCATTTTAATACCGCTGCTCTTATTAATGATTTGCCTTGTTTCTACGGAGATGAGTGAGGCTGGCTGACACGGCAGCAATGAGGTTTACATCCTCATTTAGCCCTAAGCCCTCTCCCCTAGCCTGTTTGCTGTCTTCATTATCTGGGCATTAGAAGATGGTCAAACGTCAGCATTAAGCAGCCTGCCAGTTAGGCGTACAGGTAGTAGAGCAACAGCAATATGTGGATTGAAGTGCCCATTAGCTATTAGCTAGCTAGCTACTTTAGCCCAATCAGCCTGTCAGTTGGGTAAGTAGCATGTGGTAGAGCCATAGCATTATGGGGATTGAAGTACCCATTAGCTGCTAGCTAGCTGCAGTAGTGCTGCATGCTTTTACAGTGCATTAGCGCCAAGGTAATGGGGCATTAGCTACTAGCTAGCTACAGTAGGGTTACTGTGTATTAGCTTCAAGCTAATATGACCATTGCATTGTTAACTGCCCCCAAACCTCTTTCTGGTGTTCTCTCAGGGTAGCAGGCACGAAGAGACCTTCATTGTTATGGCCTGCTGTTTTGGCCTGATGTGTCCTCTGTGCTCCTTAGTGTTAGCCCTGATGCTCTCTTCTGGCCTCTTGTACTCCTTAGAGTTAGCCCCCATGCTCTCTTCAGGCCTCATGTGCCCCTTAGAGTTAGCCCCCATGCTCTCTTTAGGCCTCTTGTGCTCTTAGAGTTAGCCCCCATGCTCTCTTCAGGCCTCTTGTGCCCCTAGAGTTAGCCCCCATGCTCTCTTCTGGCCTCTTGTGCTCTTAGAGTTAGCCCCCATGCTCTCTTCAGGCCTCTTGTGCTCTTAGAGTTATCCCCCATGCTCTCTTCAGGCCTCATGTGCCCCTTAGAGTTAGCCCCTTCTGGACTATTGTGGCTGGGGCAGATAAATAGCACATGGAACATATCCCAGAGGAACAATTTTCCATGAATTATGCTCTGCAGGCTCCAAAAGTGTTCCTGTGGTACATCAAAATCTATTGTCCATTCGTTCTCTCTCTCTCTCTCTCTCTCTCTCTCCCGTTCTCTTGTTCATAAGCTCTCTCTCAAGCAGTTTATCTTAAACTCGTTCTCCTGTTCTCTCTCTCTGCAGTAGGGGACTTTGCCACATATTTACTTTTCAAATTGTGTGATTAAACGTCTCTCTATCCAATTCCGTGGCTTCAGACAAAAAGCCAGGGAGAAAGGTAACAACAGTTAATGGGAAAACGGTTATCCTGTGTGTGTGTGTGTGTGTGTGTGTGTGTGTGTGTGTGTGTGTGCGTGCGTGTATGCGCGTGTCGTGTGTGTTTGCGCATATGGGCTATCAATTGATAAAACCCTTTTTTCCCTCAAAACTAAATCATTTCACACACAACTGGGGGGGACAATCTCATTCCACCAAGCCACACTCCTTTATCCACCAGGCACCTGCAGCCACCACGCATCGCCAGTCGCAAAAATAAACAGACAGATTTGTAATATTGGATTTTCTTCTTGCATAAACAAAACATCAGGCCTTAACAGTGTTGGATGGCCACTGCTTGATTTGTTGTTTTCCAACCATACCAAATGTGCCCTTTAACCAGTTGTTGCACAGTGGTAGTCAGGATATCGTACAGTAGCCTGCAGTAGGTCTTCAATGGAAGTGACTGGCTTCCTCGGGGCACTGTACTATTTGGGTTGGTTCCACCAGGCAGTGGAGTGGAAGAATCCCTCATTATGACTTTGTTTACATACCCATTATTTTCCCTACTAATCACTGTTCTCTTTGCCTCGGTGATTGCCATCATGAAATACTGCGAGTTGACCGTCGTCAGGGTTAACCTTTTGTTTCAGCCTCTTAGGCTGTGCTACTGTATTGCGTAGTCTAATTATTTAATTTCCTCTTCCCGTTGGTTAGTTTTTAATGTATTGCCCTTTTAGTAAAAGGAATTATCCTGCCTTGAATGTGTAAACATAGAGCCCATCGCTGCAACTGTTAGCGCTAGCACAATTAGCTGTCGTCATGACATCGCTCATTCAAAACATAATAAGCATAATACACCTCAAGGACAGGCTGTTTCAGTTCTGCTGACTTCATCAATAACCATCACTATTTTACTCTGTCACTCGCTCAATCATTCCCTGTTACACTTGATATAATTGGTCCGTGTCATTGGAAAAACTATAAATAGTGCTGGGCCCAATTGGTGAGAGAGAGGAAAGAAGCCACTACAGTAAATACGTCTTTAATAATCATTTCTCCCACCGCCATATGTTGGTGCGTCAAACTGACATCTCCTGTGGCAGTGGAGGCGAGACGGTGGCGAGAGGAGAGGAGAGGAGAGGAGAGGAGAGGAGGAGTAAGAGGAGAGGAGAAGAGAGGAGAGGAGAGGAGAGGAGAGGAGAGGAGAGGGGCAGTGAGAGGAGGAGTGAGATGAGAGGGGGAGTAAGAGGAGAGGAGAAGAGAGGAGAGGAGAGGAGAGGAGAGGAGAGGAGAGGAGAGGAAAGGAGAGGAGAGTAAGAGGAAAGGAGAGGGGCAGTGAGAGGAGAGGGGGAGTAAGAGGAGAGGAGGAGTGAGAGGGGAAGGAGAGTGAGAGGAGAGGAGAGGAGAGGAGAGGAGAGGAGAGGAGAGGAGAGGAGAGGAGAGGAGAGGAGAGGAGAGGAGAGTGAGTAGTATTATACTAGAGGGGAAGTGAGATGAGGGGAGATGGGGATTCAATGCAGCTGAGCCACCTCATCCTCAGTCTGATCTACACTTACTCTACTCAGTCTGGCAAAGACTCATATGGCAATTACACAGCTCCACTAGTCCTACAGGCCATAGCTATAAATAGTTCTACCTCTCATCTCTGCTGTCCACGACCATATCCTTACTTTACCATGATAGGCTTGTTCAATAACTGCAACACCTAGCTTCCCTCCAGCTTTGTATTTTATGGTATCCTGCTGTTCCTGTATGATTCTGGGTTGTCTGTTTATGAGTCTTTCTTCCTGGGTTAGAGGTTTTTACGTGACAGACATGACAGACATGGAAGACATGACATACATGACAGACATGACAGACATGACAGACATGGAAGACATGACATACATGACAGACATGACATACATGACAGACATGACATACATGACAGACATGACAAACATGACAGACATGACAGACATGACAGATATGGAAGACATGACATACATGCCTTCTAGTACAATACTACTCTGTACATGTATTTCTGTGTGTGTGTGTGTGTGTGTGTGTGTGTGTGTGTATGTGTGTGTGTGACTGTACTGTAGCACATTTTTTATTTGTGTGAAAACTGTGTGTGTTTGTGCAGGTTATCTCCGTAAGCCGTGTACAGTATCTCCTCTGAGGACTTGAGTCGCTGAGAGTGGCTGCTACAGTGTGCCACACCCTTTCTGATGGGTAGGTGACTCTAGCTCTCTCCCTCCAGGTAAAGGCCCCGAGACGGTCTTCGCCGGCCAAAAGCTCAACGACAACGAGTGGCACACGGTGAAAGTGGTACGCAGAGGAAAGAACCTCCAACTCTCTGTGGACAATGTGACGGTAGAAGGTCAGTGTCCACTCTCCACTGTCTGCCACTACCCCCCTGTTGGGTAGAATGGAGGGATGAAGGGGGTGAGAGGTGAGAGGAATGCAAGAGAGAGGTGATATGATTAGGCATGGGGCTAAAAATGACCCTGTGAAGTTAATCCTTAAGTTCCCAGTGTCCGTTTGAACCGGTTTGTGGTGGTCACAAACCGCCCAGAGAAGTCCTCTGGGGCTGACCATGTTTATAACGGGGGTATTTGTAATAAGCCGCTTGGCCAAGCTCATTACTGTTCATTACTAGGAAGCGATAACGTCATCAAAGCATGTAACCCACATATTCCATCCGTATACATATAATACCTGGGCCTAAAGCTTGTCCTGATCAGGCCACATGGTTATGACAATGAGGAGGAACTCAGGCCTATAATCCCAACATATTCCCATGTCCTCTTTCACCCTCCAGGCCAAATGACAGGCGCCCACACCCGTCTGGAGTTCCACAACATTGAGACGGGCATCATGACAGAGCGCCGCTTCATCTCCGTGGTGCCCTCCAACTTCATCGGTCACCTCCAGGGCCTGACGGTCAACGGTGTGCCCTACCTGGACCAGTGCAAGAATGGCGACATCTCCTACTGTGAACTCAACGCTCGCTTCGGCATGCGCCACATCATCGCCGATCCGGTGACGTTTCGAACGAAAGCGAGCTACCTGGCGTTGGCTACTTTGCAGGCCTACGCCTCCATGCACCTCTTCTTCCAGTTTAAGACCACCACGTCGGACGGCCTGTTGCTCTTCAACTCGGGGGACGGCAGCGACTTCATCGTCGTGGAGCTGGTCAAAGGGTGAGTCTGATTGGTCCAGAGGTTACCCTGAAAAATGAAATGTGGTGAGGTTTAGATCATTCTTCCCACATGGCCATACCATTCCAAGTGTGGCACATCTTAATCACACAATAAAGCATAAAACAATTATTTGAAAATATTGTAAGATGTAGATGAGGTGAAAATGTCCTACATCCGTTCCACTAAGATAGAGTAGGGAGTTTGGGTAATACGGTACTGTGAATCAGAGCTGGTTGCAGGCAGTTCCCTCTATTTCTCAGGGAGCATTAATAATCTCTTTGGTTTATAGCTCCATGAATGGCCAGAACAGGCTATAATTATGGGGAGGAAATAGAAGTTGGAGAAAATATTCCACTTTCTTCATTGTAAAGACCAGACGCCCATCCAGCTGTACACACAATCCGTATACCCCATAATGTAAACAGACTGAACGAAAGCTATTTAATTGGCCTTAAAATTGTAATTTACTTGTTAAAACTCTGAATGAAGGCTTTGAAGAAAAGGAACCCTGAAATAGCACTGCTCTGATTGGTGCGTTAGATTCCCTGCTGTCGCCAGCCTATTCATCCAGTCTTACGGCATGTATGAAAAGTCCTCGTTGTGTTGCATGTATCTCCCTTCACCTCTTCCTCCACGCCTGGCATTGTTACGACACAAAGGAGCCCAAACTTCTCTTTCAGCACACACAAAGACAATGCAAAAGGAGTAAACACATTCGATAAACATTGCTCAGGCAAACCAGTCATCACCAGACGACACAAAAGCAAATCATTTTGCGCATGAACAAGCTATGCCACCATGTCCGCCTCGGGGCAAACAGGAGGGAAACGTTTCTTTCACAGTGTCTCAGAGGAAAAATGAGTTATTTACATTTCAAAGTATATATTTTCTGAGAAGCTGTATATTACTGAATGTGAGGTAGGGTCATCTACTGCTGGAGGCTGACTGAAAGGATACTGTTTAAATATAATATGGGTTGGACTGACTCACCCTGTCACCTTGAACTCCGGGCTCCTCCATTGAACAGCCGTAACTATACTGAAAGGACTGCATGGCATCTCCATGGAGTTGTTCAAAACACAACACTTTTTTTCAAAAGACCCAGGGACATTTTTCAAAAGAGCCAAACACCAAATTCTTCAGCATGCTTGGCGAGATCTGCCTCTCTCTGGTTTACACTTATTTCAAAGAACTTTGTTCTGTGGGTGACATTTTGATTTTGGTTTGGTCACACTGACTGAATGTGATGGATGAGGTGTTACACACACACACTCCTACAGTCGTTTACTAAACGTCTCTCACGACCTGTGTTCATAGTTACGTCCACTACGTCTTTGACCTCGGCAACGGACCGTCGCTGATGAAGGGCAACTCGGACAAGCCGCTCAATGACAACCAGTGGCACAACGTGGTGGTCTCCCGGGACGCCAACAACGTGCACACGCTCAAGATCGACTCACGCACCGTCACCCAGCACTCCAATGGAGCCCGCAACCTGGAT
Organism: Oncorhynchus clarkii lewisi; assembly: GCF_045791955.1. Taxonomy (NCBI): domain Eukaryota; kingdom Metazoa; phylum Chordata; class Actinopteri; order Salmoniformes; family Salmonidae; genus Oncorhynchus; species Oncorhynchus clarkii. The sequence goes on along the minus strand of NC_092167.1, from coordinate 41,556,025 downwards.
CTCAAAGGTAAGGGGTACTATTCCATATCCCATTTTCCATAGGCAACTGCTGTAGTTGAAGGGTCCTCCTTGGCTCTGCTACTAATCAAGTTTGTCAATATTGGGCACATATCCCAATATATTTGGTTCCTCTCTCTCTGGTTCTCTCTAGCTTTCAGTGAGTTACTCAGAGATTCCACTGTGTTTTAAGTAGTGTTCCCGTAGCATGCACAGTCAGAAATATTCAACCAGAGAATGCTCACTGAGCCAACCAGCTGTGACTTATGAAAGATAGCCCAATCTTGGCATGACTCTCTGGGGAACGATCTTCACACACACTCAGCCGGGCCTTTCACATGACCCGTGGCTGTCTCTCAGTAAGACAGTCTTTCATGTACTGTCACACCAACAATGAGAAGACAAGTCTCTGTGTCTGTAATGTGTGTACGATGAGACTTGGACTCAGACGGTGCTGAAATGTTGCTGACTGTCTACCTGTGCTGTGCATGTGTGTTGGGACCTTTCTGCCCCCTTCGAGGATGCTAAGAATGTGCACATGCCCATACGTGTGCACAGTTATTTATGCATTCTGTTTGTTCAGCTTTCAAATGCATGACCGCTCAGGAGGCTTGGTGTTCAGGTTAGGCAGAGTAGAGAAACCCGATCCCAGTGCCAATAACAAATCCGCCCGCCAAACAACAGTGGACAGGAGGCAGAATTAAACCTAACAAAAGGCTGGCAGCCAGCCCGCCGCGCCAACCAACCCTCTTCACCTTGAAATATGATCCTCTCCTTCAGCCGCTGTCGGCATCGCCGGACGCTCGGCACAATTTCCCCAGCCAATCAGTACCTCCTAATATCAACTAAAACCCCTGCGTCTCCGAAGAGATTGAAAGGGAAAAATAACAACAATATCGACAAAAACAAACCCCACATATTCCTCTTCCTCCCAGTAGACGTGTGTCTAGTTGTAATTCTGCTGGCGGTCCCACGGTGGGAAAACAAAGTACCCCAGGTACACTTGACTTTTATCAGAGACGTGATCACAACGATCAACAAAGGCTTTTAGGAGAGAAGCCTCTGTTTCTTCCACCAGGGGCGGGCTTAGGAAGTAGAGGGGCCCTTAGGATGTAGGGGCCCTTAGGAAGTAGAAGGGCCCCTAGGAAGTAGAGGGGCCCTTAGGAAGTAGAGGGGCCCTTAGGATGTAGAGGGGGAAGTAGAGGGGCCCTTAGGATGTAGAGGGGCCCTTCGGATGTAGAGGGGGAAGTAGAGGGGCCCTTAGGATGTAGAGGTGTAGAGGGGCCCTTAGGATGTAGAGGGGCCCTTAGGATGTAGAGTGGCCCTTAGGAAGTAGAGGGGCCCTTAGGAAGTAGAGGTGTAGAGGGGCCCTTAGGATGTAGAGGTGTAGAGGGGCCCTTAGGATGTAGAGGGGCCCTTAGGATGTAGAGTGGCCCTTAGGAAGTAGAGGGGCCCTTAGGATGTAGAGGGGCCCTTAGGATGTAGAGGGGCCCTTAGGAAGTAGAGGGGCCCTTAGGAAGTAGAGGGGCCCTTAGGAAGTAGAGGGGCCTTTAGGATGTAGAGGGGCCCTTAAGAAGTAGAGGGGCCCTCCCAGTGGGTGCTGGCGGATCTGAGAGGTCAAAAGATAAAAAGCCAACCAGAGCTTTTATAAGGCTTATTGATGGGGTACGTCCTCTCTCTGCCAGTACCTTTGTCTGCAGGGCCTGCTGGTGCCATAAAATTGGCTGTGTTAATCATGAGTTGGTTTTAGCTGACTGGCGCAGTACCAGGGACCTTATATTAAGAGGGATGGCGGGGACCGTGATTACACATACCCCTGGATGTAGTTGATAAGGAAGCAGAGGCCCGTGGAAAGTGGACGGCAATACGTAGGTTTAAACCGCAGGATATGAACTTGGGTCTCCCATGGGAGCAACCAACATCATAGACTGTTAGACCAAGAAGACAGTCCATTTTTGGGCTGAGGGTAGATACTGTTTTTGAAGTGCTCAGGCGGTGCAACCTCATCACGTGCCCATGACTGACTCATGTCCGCTATATGGAGAGCCTGTATAGTTTCTATAGTGTGCTATCAGACTTGTAGATTAAACACTCTCTTTCCCTCTATCATATCCAGGCTTTCTTTGTAGCATATCTGCCCCAATGATCTTCTAATGGAATGATAGACTGCATCTCTATCTTATTTCAAAGGAGTTTGTCAAAAAAAAGCTGTTCTTGATTGATGACCAGTATCTATGATAGAGTGACAGCTGTTCATGTCAGGCGAGAAGCAGACTTGGGAGCCAGGGAGAGCATGGAAACAAGATGAGAGTCAAAAGATGAGAAATTACTCACAGCCTCAAACTGGGAAAGAGTATCTCACAGACTAAAATAGATGAATAGTGTAAAATAGTCCCGTCTCAATCAAGTGAACTGACCTGACAACACAGTAAAGGTGTAAGCAATCTGCTTTTCACCTCTCCAGTCCTTTCATATCAGTGCATATGAAGTCGAGGAGGAGAAGGAGACTATTGATCGGCTGCCACAAATGAAGCGTGTGTCGTCAACAAGCCTCTTGGCCTCCAGCTACAGGCCCCACGTCGCAAACACTTCTATTTGCATATTTCAAAATGTGTGAAACGATTTGTCTCTGTAAAAGAAACAGAAGGCCCAGGCAATTTGTGAAGAAGAAGGGGGTGGCCATTTTCTGCTTTTTATTGCCAACCGACTTGGTGAGTGTTCTTCCGAGGCGTTACTATAAACACTGAATCCACACGTCTGTAGAAACCATGACTTTTCACTATCATCACTGTTACTATCACCATCATCACTATCACTACCACCATCATCACTATCACTACCCCCATCATCACTATCACTATCACGACTATCACTATCACTACCACCATCATCACTATCACTACCACCATCATCACTATCACTATCATCACTAGCACTACCCCCATCATCACTATCACTATCACGACTATCACTATCACTACCACCATCACCGCTATCACTACCACCATCATCACTATCATCACTATCACTATCACGACTATCACTATCATCACTATCACCACTATCACTATTATCACTATCATCACTATCACCATCACCACTATCACTACCACCATCATCACTATCACTACCGCCATCATCACTATCACTGCCACCACCATCACTATCACTACCACCATCATCACTATCACTACCACCATCGTCACTACCACCATCATCACTATCACTACCACCATCATCACTACCACCATCATCACTACTACCATCATCACTATCACTACCACCATCATCACTACCACCATCATCACTATCACTACCACCATCATCACTATCACTACCACCATCATCACTACCACCATCATCACTATCACTACCACCATCATCACTATCACTACCACCATCATCACTACCACCATCATCACTATCACTACCACCATCATCACTATCACTACCACCATCATCACTACCACCATCATCATTATCACTACCACCATCATCACTATCACTACTGCCATCATCACTACCACCATCATCACTATCACTACTGCCATCATCACTACCACCATCATCACTATCACTACCACCATCATCACTACCACCATCATCACTATCACTACCACCATCATCACTATCACTACTGCCATCATCACTATCACTGTCACCATCATCACTATCACTACCACCATCATCACTATCACTACCACCATCATCACTATCACTACCACTATCATCACTATCACTACCACCATCATCACTATCACTACCACATTTGCCACTATCACTACCACCATCATCACTATCACTACCACATTCACCACTATCACTATCATCACTATCACCATTATCATCACTATCATCACTATTACTTCCACTAAGGGATGGTTCAACATTTACATAATGGGTCCCTGGAGGAAAATGGCCATGCTTTTTCAACTTCAGTCAAGGTGAGTGTTTAGTCTTTTTAAATTGTCCTCCAGGGGAGGGTCATGTCATTTGTAATTGATGAAATGTCAATGTTTCTCAGTATTTTAGAATTAGTAGCTTATTAGGCTATGCCTGATGCCATTCCTAATTTCTGATTCTCTGCTGGGTGTGCAATATCAAGTGAGCCTATAGGCTATTTAGTGTGGCCTCAATCACATGATCCATAGCAAATGGGGCGGCAGGGTAGCCTAGTGGTTAGAGCGTTGGACTAGTAACCGGAAGGTTGCAAGTTAAACCCCCGAGCCGACAAGGCAGTTAACCCTGAACAGGCAGTTAACCCACTGTTCCTAGGCCGTTATTGAAAATAAGAATTTGTTCTTAACTGACTTGCCTGGTTAAATAAAGGTAAAATTAAAATAGGCTACAGTCTACAAAGTGCATGCTCAGAGAAGCACAGAGCAAAGGTATATTTCTAAGATAGTCGCTGGGACGGTGTACATAAAACTAGGCTGTATTGAACACCGTGATGGATATTACAACCCTGAGCCCTGGCCTGCTATGCTCTTGCTGATGAAAAACTTTTTGTTGTGTGCTGCCTAACAATGGCTGTGCTGTGTAGGCTTACAGTGGCAGTTCAGGAGTAGTCAAAGACTTCTTCCAAATGTTTTTATTTATTAAGTCTAGTCCAAAAAAATCCCTATCTTGTGCACAGACTAGCCTATAGTCAATGTTCTGTTCTGTTCAGTTTGAGAAGGAGGACTGGAGGTCAACTTTGATAGCTTGCTTTCTATAATAGATTTGATTAAAAACAATATGTTTCTTGCCATGATGTAGGCCTATCTATCAGGGTTATCGACCTCACAGTAAGCCAGATTCGAGTAACTTACATTGTGGGGCTGAAACTTGAAGCAGCAACCAAGGCACAATGAATCGGAAATGGACAATTCATGGTGCTGAAAGTAGGCACATTCGAGTAGGCATAATTCATTTCAACAGTCTTCATTTTGTTTAGACTATACTAACAACAAGAGGACCTTGGTTTGGAGCCTATTTCTTCCTATTTAAGAAATGAGGTAGGCCTACCTGTTTGACAGGAAAAATTAGGCTGCTATATCCATAGATTTATCGGTCATTTCCTCAACCCACCATGCATTCTTTAAATAGCTTACCTCCATGTCAGTGAAGGTTAAAACCAATACTCGAATTGAGGGGGTCTGAGAGGTTATGCCATAGACCTACCTTTTATTAAAGACAATTGCAAAAAGCACACCCGCTTGTTAGGCTAAGATTTTTAAGAAAATGAAAGAGGTCTGATTATATAAAGTGCTCTATAACAGCACTTTGGTCCTCGAACCTTTATGCTAGACACAAGCTGTAAAATATCCAGGAAAGATGTGACTCCGATGCATGTGGGGATATCATTGTTTCGTTTCTTTGACATTCAGAGGCTGCGCTACAACCTTCTATAGCCGAGTAGGCAAAAAAATGACTTTGCTTAGGAAGTAATCTAATTATGTCACTATCTATTGATTAAGCTATTCACTTTCTGTACAATAGAAGATGTTTAAACCCAGACAGCTTTTAGGGAAAGACGTGAAGTTCGCTCATTTGGTGAAGCCACGGAAGAAGAGTAGCCAGTGTTAAAGCGTACATTTTTCTGCGTCGGTAGGCCTACTCTGTCTGGGGTGGAAAGGTAGGCCTACTCTGTCTGGGGTGGAAAGGCAGGCATACTCTGTCTGGGTTGGAAAGGTAGGCCTACTCTGTCTGGGGTGGAAAGGTAGGCTTACTCTGTCTGGGATGTAAAGGTAGGCCTACTCTGTCTGGGGTGGAAAGGTAGGCTTACTCTGTCTGGGGTGGAAAGGTAGGCCTACTCTGTCTGTGATGGAAATGTAGGCTTACTCTGTCTGTGGTGGAAATGTAGGCTTACTCTGTCTGGGGTGGAAAGGTAGGCCTACTCTGTCTGGGGTGGAATGGTAGGCCTACTCTGTCTGGGGTGGAAAGGTAGACCTACTCTGTCTGGGGTGGAAAGGCAGGCATACTCTGTCTGGGGTGGAAAGGTAGGCCTACTCTGTCTGGGGTGGAATGGTAGGCCTACTCTGTCTGGGGTGGAAAGGTAGACCTACTCTGTCTGGGGTGTAAAGGTAGGCTTACTCTGTCTGGGGTGGAAAGGTAGGCCTACTCTGTCTGGGGTGTAAAGGTAGGCCTACTCTGTCTGGGGTGGAAAGGTAGGCCCACTCTGTCTGGGGTGGAAAGGTAGTCTTACTCTGTCTGGGGTGGAAAGGTAGGCTTACTCTGTCTGGGGTGGAAAGGTAGGCCTACTCTGTCTGGGGTGGAAAGGTAGGCCTACTCTGTCTGGGGTTGAAAGGTCGGCTTACTCTGTCTGGGGTGGAAAGGTAGGCTTACTCTGTCTGGGGTGGAAAGTTAGGCCTACTCTGTCTGGGGTTGAAAGGTCGGCTTACTCTGTCTGGGGTGGAAAGGTCGGCTTACTCTGTCTGGGGTGGAAAGGTCTGCCTAACTTTTGAAAGAATCATGCTCAGATTTCTAATGAATTCTCAGATTAAATTATTTGCAAACAGGGACAGTTTCACTGTAAACAAGACACATTGATTTGGCATTGGAGAAATATGATAAGATGAACACAGACCTATCTCTCTGTCCATTATTAGCCTGTAATTCTGGTAATTTGTATGATATTAAAACAATTTTGCTAATGTCTAAAATAGAATTGCATGAAATGTTTCTAAAAGGCATTTTTTTCTCTGACCTGTAAATACGATTATAGATTCATGCAACGCTTTTACTGAAGGAGATCTTTCCACCCCTACTCTTTTCCACAGTGGTGTGCGAACCCACAACTTTCTGGCCAGCAGCCCTGTACGCTATAAACATTTCTGCGTTGCCATGTAATGCTTACAGGACGAAAAAAAGTTTTTAAAACAACATATCTAAGGTTCTGGTCTGTCCAAGAAGTGATGGTAAATGGTCGACATGTTCTCTGTTATCCACTTTGTTTTAATTCTTATTTTGGGTGTAGGGGAAGGTCACCTTTTATTTCAAGTGTTCAAGGAGGGTTTAAGTCAAATATATTTTGCTGAAGGGAGGGCCATCCATTTTCATTTGGGAGAAGTCCGATTTTCTTATGAATAACATTCACAGGCTTTGTGTGTTGTTTTAGTTGTACTTTATTTATCTGCTGAGGGGATATAGCCTGCAGCGCTAGTGGGAAGAGCAATAGTTGTATGTCTTGATTCTGAGGACCTTTACTGGGGAGTGATGTCTCTATCCACAATCCCCTAGTCTAATTCTATATTCAGACGGTGCTCTGAAGTCCTCGGCCAATTCCCCAACTGAGACGTCGGCAACTCCCATCTCTATCCAATACACCTAGAGACATACACATTGAGAGCACACCCACACACACACGCGCACACACACACACACACACACACACACACACACACACACACACATACATACACATAAGCACACACACACACACACACATAAGCACACACACACACACACGCATGCACACACACACACACACACACACACACATACACACATATATACACACACACATAGACATGGACAAATGCTATAATACTCTCTCACATACATTCACCCATCTATCCCTAATCTCACACACACACACACACACACACACACACACACACACACACACACACACACACACACACACACACACACACACACACACACACACACACACACACACACACACACACACACACATATACACACACACATAGACATGGACAAATGCTCTAGTACTCTCTCACATACATTCACCCATCTATCCCTAATATCACACACACACACACACACACACACACACACACACACACACACACACACACACACACACACACACACACACACACACACACACACACACATGGACAAATGCACTAATACTCTCTCACATACATACACCCATCTATCCTTAATCACACACACATACCTAGTGTATCCCCAGTAGTCCACAGCAGTCATACCTACATAGCTGTTTGTATCAAACGTTTCCCTGGACCCATCTCACTGTGTCTATTGTTGTTCTCAGTATTCCTGACAGCACTCCTAACAGAGAAGTTTCAAGGCCTCGCTGGTGTGTGTAATTGACCAGAGAAAATGGGTTGTCAGTTTTCTTTTCTTTTTCCCTGTTCTAAAGTGATTCTCTAGGAGTGGTGGAATCTTCAAGCATCCAGATTGTCAGTTTAAGTGTGATGGGCAAACAACACGAGGTCCCACAGGATAGAGGAAGTGGATCCTGTTTAGTTTGTTATGTGCGGCGCCAGTGCTGATAATACAGTCACCAAGGAACAGATGTTGAAGAAACACAAGTACGATGAAACAAGACCTGTCATTGTGTATGAAAGCCTGGAGAGTACGATGTCAAATTATTTCCTGCCTCACATCAATAGCGTTAGCCTTTCAAGGCTAGTTTCCGTGGGTTATCTCGATTAATCTCGATGAATTTATTTGCAAATTATGGTGGAAAATAAGTATTTGGTCACCTACAAACTAGCAAGATTTCTGGACCTTGAAATGCTTCTTACGAAGCCACTCCTTCGTTGCCCGGGGGCGGTGTGTTTGGGATCATTGTCATGCTGAAAGACCCAGCCACGTTTCATCTTCAATGCCCTTGCTGATAGGAGGTTTTCACTCAAAATCTCACGACACATGGCCCCATTCATTCTTTCCTTTACACGGATCAGTCGTTGGAGTGAACACCTGCAGGACGGTATCTCTCCAGGACCAGGGTTGAAGTGAACACCTGCAGGACGGTATCTCTCCAGGACCAGGGTTGGAGTGAACACCTGCAGGACGGTATCTCTCCAGGACCAGGGTTGAAGTGAACACCTGCAGGATGGTATCTCTCCAGGACCAGGGTTGAAGTGAACACCTACAGGACAGTATCTCTCCAGGACCAGGGTTGAAGTGAACACCTGCAGGATGGTATCTCTCCAGGACCAGGGTTGAAGTGAACACCTACAGGACAGTATCTCTCCAGGACCAGGGTTGGAGTGAACACCTGCAGGACGGTATCTCTCCAGGACCAGGGTTGGAGTGAACACCTGCAGGACGGTATCTCTCCAGGACCAGGGTTGGAGTGAACACCTACAGGACGGTATCTCTCCAGGACCAGGGTTGGAGTGAACATCTGCAGGACGGTATCTCTCCAGGACCAGGGTTGGAGTGAACACCTACAGGACGGTATCTCTCCAGGACCACGGTTGGAGTAAACCCTTGTAGGACGATATCTCTCCAGGACCAGGGTTGGAGTGAACACCTGCAGGATGGTATATCTCCAGGACCAGGGTTGGAGTGAACACCTACAGGATGGTATCTCTCCTGGACCAGGGTTGGAGTGAACGCCTGCAGGACGGTATCTCTCCAGGACCAGGGTTGGAGTGAACACATCTGTAGGACGGTATCTCTCCAGGACCAGGGTTGGGCAGCCCAGGTCTATATGGTATGAGACAGTACTGAATCATTAGACAGATTGTCATACATTTACACCATAAGTACAGTGCCCTGCTAAGTAGCTTTGTTGTGGTCTGACTGAGAACTGCCACGCCTTCACTGTGCTCCAGTATGATCCCTCTCCCTAACCAGCCCTCCTCTGTGATTAACACCAGGCTAATTAGCCCTGAATGGAAATCAAAAGGCAGGAAATGTTTTCTGCTCGTAAACACATCCCTAGTGCCAGATATTAAAATGTGTCAGACTTTGTGGCTTAGCTTTATATCCTGACATTTCAGTTTGGTTTCTCCCTTCTGTTCCAGCTACTCCCTCTAATATTGTTCAAAGCTATTTAGATGTGTCTGACTTGTATCGCTACCAGAGTGGATTAGCCTCAAATCAGACAAACAAATTGGCATGTTGTCTTTAGGTCGAGTACATCTAGAGAGGTGAGCAGGAGACAGCGCTCTCTCATCCCCTTCTCTAGCTGATCAGATTTGATTATCTCTCGTTGTATAAGTCCGCGCAATTGCGTTGCACTTCAATAACGGCTCCAGTACGTGAAGTAGAATGGAACATTAACACCCATTACTAACACCCATTACTAACACCCATTATTAACACCCATCACTAACACCCACTACTAACACCCATTACTAACGCCCACTACTAACACCCACTATTAACACCCATTACTAACACCCATTATTAACACCCATTACTAACACCCATCACTACCACCCACTACTAACACCCACTACTAACACCCACTATTAACACCCATTACTAACACCCATTATTAACACCCATTACTAACACCCATCACTACCACCCACTACTAACACCCATTACAAACACCCATTATTAACACCCATTATTAACACCCATTACTAACACCCATTATTAACACCCATTACTAACACCCACTACCAACCCCCATTACTAACACCCATTACTAACACCCACTACTAACACCCATTACTGCCGTCCATTATTAACACCCATTACTGACACCCATTACTAACACCCATTATTAACACCCATTACTAACACCCATTACTAACACCCATTACGAACACCCACTACTAACACCCATTACCAACACCCATTACTAACACCCATTATTAACACCCATTACTAACACCCACTACTAACACCTATTACTAACACCCACTACTAACACCCATTACCAACACCCATTACTAACACCCATTACTAACACCCATTACCAACACCCATTACTAACACCCATTGCCAACACCCATTACTAACACCCACTACTAACACCCATTACCAACACCCATTACTAACACCCATTACTAACACCCACTACTAACACCCATTACCAACACCCATTACTAACACCCATGTGGTTCATAAAAACCGAAAACACTAACACCCACTACTAACACCCATTACTACCACCCATTATTAACACCCATTACTAACACCCACTACTAACCCCCATTACTAACACCCATTACTACCACCCATTACTAACACCCACTACTAACACCTATTACTAACACCCACTACTAACACCCATTACCAACACCCATTACCAACACCCATTACTAACACCCATTGCCAACACCCATTACTAACACCCACTACTAACACCCATTACCAACACCCATTACTAACACCCATTACTAACACCCATTACTAACACCCATTACTAACACCCACTACTAACACCCACTACTAACACCCATTACCAACACCCATTACTAATACCCATGTGGTTCATAAAAACCGAACACACTAACACCCACTACTAACACCCATTACTACCGCCCATTATTAACACCCATTAATGACACCCATTACTAACACCCATTACTAACACCCATTACGAACACCCACTGCTAACACCCACTACTAACACCCACTACTAACACCCATTACTAACACCCATTACTAACACCCATTACTAACACCCATTACCAACACCCATTACTAACACCCATTGCCAACACCCATTACTAACACCCACTACTAACACCCATTACCAACACCCATTACTAACGCCCATTACTAACACCCATTACTAACACCCATTACTAACACCCATTACTAACACCCATGTGGTTCATAAAAAACGAAAACACTAACACCCACTACTAACACCAATTACTACCACCCATTATTAACACCCATTACTAACACCCACTTCTAACCCCCATTACTAACACCCATTACTACCACCCATTACTAACACCCATTACTAACACCCACTACTAACACCTATTACTAACACCCACTACTAACACCCATTACCAACACCCATTACTAACGCCCATTACTAACACCCATTACTAACACCCATTACTAACACCCACTACTAACACCCATTACCAACACCCATTACTAACACCCATGTGGTTCATAAAAACCGAACACACTAACACCCACTACTAACACCCATTACTACCGCCCATTATTAACACCCATTACTGACACCCATTACTAACACCCATTACGAACACCCACTACTAACACCCACTACTAACACCCATTACTAACACCCATGTGGTTTATAAAAACCGAACACACTAACACCCCCCCCCCCCCCAACAATTATTGTTGTTTTCTCTGTGGGGTCTTGATGCCATTCCATTTAATGCGATGTCTGGGTCTGTGTTTCAACTCGAAGAGGAAGTTGAAGTATTTTATGCTGGTCATGTGGATTGGGAAGTACTTTCTGTAAACACAAATACAAAATACACGCACAATACAAAACCTCACAGCCCTTTGGGGATAGCCAAGATGTGTTATGCTAATGAAAAGACAACGACGAAGATAATACTGTCTATATTTATTAGAGGGATGGAGGGATGAATAAAAACAACCAGGGATCTTGAATGTTATTTATACAATGTTACCCAGAACAGAGTGAGAGAATAAAAAAAAAAGGCTAAATACAGTAAGTTACATCTGTTCCTACTGTAATACTACCAATCCCTTGTTCTATAAGAATGATGTTTATCGACGGAAATCGTTGTTGAATCACCATAGCAGCAGCAGAGGACTAATATATTAGTTTGGATTTTTCCCAGAGCAGGACTCAATAAAACGTGAAGAGAGGGGTGGGAAGGAAAGATGGAAGGGAGGAAGGGAGAGAAGAGGTATGTACCCACATTTTAATTTCAATTAAGCCTGTGCTTGTCACCGGTAAAAATGTATATTACCTGTTTTGTCACCTCTTAGCTGGCTTTTCGCCGAAAAAGCTTTGGCTCTTATCTGTTACCAGCTGCTAATTTTGCCATACAATACAGAAACCTTTGCATACCTCAGCAGGTGTGCCGCAGCGCAAACCGCTAGCCATTGTCTCCCAGTTCCCCATCTGCAAGGATAAAGCTGTGGTCCTGTTGTAGCAGAAATCAACCTCCCCATCGCTGTCCCATTCAACTGGAGACTTGGGGAATGGCTGCTAAATAAGTGTGGTGTTTCTTTTTTCAATTACCCAAATACTGACCGAATGGAATGCTGGAATAGCTTGGACGTGGAGATATTGTAATGTCGTTGGACAGCAATAGAAGGTGTTAGCTACTGTAATTCATTAATCTACGCTAGAGAGAAATCCCTGATATTTGGACCGACACGGAGGGTATCACGTGGAATTTGGCTCCCAATTCACTCTGACCTATTGAGTAGGAAGTAGTTGCGGCTGACTGCTTTTTTAAAAGCAATGTGTTTTACAACAATGACAATTTCGCCAATTATCCCTAACCTTTCTGTAATGACACCTGCAGTATGCAAAAAAATAATTAGGTCTCCATCGTTAGGCCATCATCCGGCTCCATAATCATTAGCACTAGGAGAGGAAAGGAGACACCCACACTGTAGCACTGGTAGCACTAATGAGTAGCACGGTAGCACTAATGAGTAGCACTGGTAGCACTAATGAGTAGCACGGTAGCACTAATGAGTAGCACTGGTAGCACTAATGAGTAGCACGGTAGCACTAATGAGTAGCACTGGTAGCACTAATGAGTAGCACGGTAGCACTAATGAGTTGCACTGGTAGCACTAATGAGTTGCACGGTAGCACTAATGAGTAGCACGGTAGTACTAATGAGTAGCACGGTAGCACTAATGAGTAGCACGGTAGCACTAATGAGTAGCACGGTAGCACTAATGAGTAGCACGGTAGCACTAATGAGTAGCACGGTAGCACTAATGAGTAGCACTGGTATCACTAATGAGTAGCACGGTAGCACTAATGAGTAGCACGGTAGCACTAATGAGTAGCACTGGTAGCACTAATGAGTAGCACGGTAGCACTAATGAGTAGCACGGTAGCACTAATGAGTAGCACTGGTAGCACTAATGAGTAACACAGTAGCACTAATGAGTAGCACGGTAGCACTAATGAGTAGCACTGGTAGTACCGCCAATACATAGCATTCAGTAATGACACCCTCGCTATAGAATCGATTAGCACTGACCGTTAGGTTTAGATCAGAGTGAAGGTGAAAATGGAAGTACAGTAATTGCGTCCTGCTGTATTTCATCCTATTATTTCTGGTGCTATGAAAAGAAACTGAGTTGCATTGAAGCCCATACTACCATGTTACTCATTGTAGTGTGTCTCTCTGTTGTGTCATGATGGAGATAACCCTGACTGGTTGGTGATTGTTGGTTGCCGGTGGTTACAGAGGAACGCGGTCAGATGATTGACCGGGTCCCTGAGGTGGGCACGTTGTGTTGGTGCTTGGTGGTGACCCGTGGTCCTAGTTGATGTCTTTAACCAGCTGTGGACATGCGCTGCCCACACCTTCGCTGGCTGCTAAATTGGACCTGCATCGATCAGTGCGCCTCACTGTAATGGCTATTGACCATCACCCTAAAGGAGAGAGACGCTGAGTGTGTATGTGGGGGTCTCTGTGTATATGGTGGTCTCTGTGTATGTGGGGGTCTCTGTGTATGTGGGAGTTTCTCTGTATCTGTATATATAGGGGTTTCTGTGTATGTGGGGGTCTCTGTGTATCTGTATATATAGGGGTTTATGTGTATGTGGGGTCTCTGTGTATGTGGAGTCTCTGTGTATGTGGGGGTACCTGTGTATGTGTGGGTCTCTGTGTATGTGGGGGTCCCTGTGTATGTGGTGGTCTCTGTGTATGTGGAGGGTCCCTGTGTATGTGGTGGTCTCTGTGTATGTGTATATATAGGGGTCTCTGTGTATGTGGGGGTCTCTGTGTATGTGGGGGTCTCTGTGTATATGGTGGTCTCTGTGTATGTGTATATATAGGGGTCTCTTTGTATGTGGGGGTCTCTATGTATGTGTATATATAGGGGTCTCTGTGTATGTGGGGGTCTCTGTGTATGTGGAGGTCTCTGTGTATATGGTGGTCTCTGTGTATGTGGGGGTCTCTGTGTATGTGGTGGTCTCTGTGTATGTGGGGGTCTCTATGTATCTGTATATATAGGGGTCTCTGTGTATGTGGGAGTCTCTATGCATTTGGGGGTCTCTGTGTATGTTGGGGTCTCTGTGTATGTGGGCGTCTCTGTGTATGTGGGAGTCTCTCTGTATCTGTATATATAGGGGTCTCTGTGTATGTGGGAGTCTCTCTGTATCTGTATATATAGGGGTCTCTGTGTATGTGGGGGTCTCTGTGTATAAAGGGGTCTCTTTGTATGACTTGACCCCCTACTGTGAATGTACTTATTTAGGCACTAACTTCGAATGTGGAGAGGGATGAGAGTGGGGTGTGTGCGTGCACGCTTGTTTGTGATATTCGCCAACTTTGTAATTACAAACTTAACTACATTACAGTATAATTAAACTAACCGTATCGTTCAATATGGTTTTTGACTATAACAACATCAATGCCACATATGTTTCAATATGTCGCCAACAGACACGGCAGCCCTGCTTCTAGCCCCTAAGCAACTTTGCAGTATTAGTTTTTTTGTGTTATTTCTTACATTATACGCCCAGAAAATGTTTTGTGTTTTTACAAACAACCGGAAATAAATGTTGGATATCAGAGCAGCGGACATTCATCAGCATTACGACCAGGAATATGACTTTCCCGATTTAGATTATTTGTTCGTACCGCCCAGGGCAATTGAACTTATCCAAGACGCCGCCGGCGGAGGAGAGGTATTCGGAGTGGACATCTAGTCCGACTCAGGGGGTGGTACACACCATCCACCGCTTCAGAGTATATTACTCGCTTATATTCAGTCTCTGGATAATAAAGTAGACAAGCTTAGGGCGAGGATCTCCTTCCAAAAGACATCAGGGATTGTAACATGCTCTGTTCCACGGAAACATGGCTCTCTCGAGATAGACTGTTCCTGTCCATACAGCCAGCTGGGTTCTCAATACATCAAGCAGACAGGAATAAAGAACTCTCTGGGAAGAAGAAAGGCGGTGGGGGTATGTTTCATGAAAGCGCGAACCACCACATTTAACAGGCAAAACATCAGTACAGAGACAAAGTGGAGTTGCAATTCAATGGCTCAGACACAACACGTATGTGGCAAGGTACACAGACTATCACGGACTACAAAGTGAAAACCAGCCAAGTCGCGGACACCGACGTCTTGCTTCCGGACAAGCTGAACACTTTCTTCGCCCACTTTGAGGATAACACAGTGCCACTGGTGCGGCCTGCTCCCAAGGACTGTGGGCTCTGCTTCTCCGTGGCCAACGTGAGTAAAACATTTAAGCTTGTTAACCCTCGCAAGGCTGCCGGCTGAGACGGCAGAACAGCTGGCAGGAGTATTTACGGACTAATTCAATCTCTCCCTATCCCAGTCTGCTGTCCCCACTTGCTTCAAGATGTCCACCATTGTTCCTGTACCCAAGAAAGCGAAGGTAACTGAACTAAATGACAATCGCCCCATAGCACTCATTTATGTCATCATGAAGTGCTTTGAGAGGCTAGTTAAGGATCATATCACCTCTACCTTACCTGACACCCTAGACCCACTTCAATTTGCTTACCGACCCAATATATCTATAGACGATGCAATCGCCATCGCACTGCACACTGCCCTATCCCATCTGGAGAAGAGGAATACCTGTGTAAGAATGCTGTTCATTGACTATAGCTCAGCCAACACCATAATACCCTCCAAGCTCATCACTAAGCTCGGGCCCTGAGTCTGAACCCCGCCCTGTGCATATGGGTCCTGGACTTCCTGACGGGCCGCCCCCATGTGGTGAAGGTAGGAAACAACACCTCCACTTCGCTGATCCTCAACACAGGGGCCCCACAAGGGTGGATGCTCAGCCCCCTCCTGTACTCCCTGTTCACTCATGACAGTGTGGCCATCTATGCCACCAACTCAATCATCAAGTTTGCAGATGACACAACAGTAGTAGGCCTGATTACCAACAATGACGAGACAGCCTACAGGGAAAAGGTGAGGGCCCTGGGAGTGTGGTGCCAAGGAAATAACCTCTCAGTCAATGTCAACAAAAAACAATAGATGATCGTGGACTTCAGGAAACAGCAAAGGGAGCACCCCCCTATGCACATCGACGGGACCGCAGTGGAGAAGGTGGAAAGCTTTAAGTTCCTCGGCGTACACATCACTGACGATCTGAAATGGTCCACCCACACAGACAGTGTGGTGAAGAAGGCACAACAGCACCTGCCCTACCTGCCCTCCAGGACACCTAGAGCACCTGATGTCACATGAAGGCCAAAAAGATCATCAAGGACATCAACCACCCGAGCCATAACCTGTTCATCCTGTTATCATCCAGAAGGCGAGGTCAGTACAGGTGCATCAAAGCTGGGACAAAGATCCTGAAAAACAGTGTCTATCTCAAGGCCATTACTGTTAAAAGTCATCACAAGCCGGTTTCTACCTGGTTACGCAACTCTGCTGCCCTATATACATCGGAAATCACTGGCCACTTTAATAATGGAACACTAGTCACTTTATGTTTAAATAATGTTTAGATGCTGCTTGTCTCATCTCATATGTATGTAATGTATTCTATTCTACTGTGTTTTAGCAATGCCACTCCGACATTGCTCAAACTAGTATTTATATTATTTTTATTTTAGATTTTTGTGTATTGTTGTGAATTTTCAGATACTACTGCAATGTTAGATACTACTGAACTGTTAGAGCTACACAAGCATTTCGCTACACCCACAATAACATCTGCTAAATATGTAAATGTGACCAATACAATTTGATTTGATTTGATATGCCAATTCCCAGCCAGTTGTGTCCATCACGACGCTGTCACAGTGGTACACATTATGCATCCATTCAACTTCCAAGATGTACATGTGAAACACGGCCTATTCAGCCCCCTCCGTCCTTTACGAGACACGGATCCACAAAAGTGTCTCTTCCATTATTCTGATGCAGAGGAATTGTCATTTCTACAATGTCCGGTCTATTCTATTATGTGGAAAGACTTGATGTCTCCTCCCTCTTTCTCCTCCCTCTTTCTCCTCTCCTCCCTCTTTCTCCTCTCCTCCCTCTTTCTCCTCTCCTCCCTCTTTCTCCTCTCCTCCCCTCCCTCTTTCTCCTCTCCTCGCTCTTTCTCCTCTCCTCGCTCTTTCTCCTCTCCTCGCTCTTTCTCCTCTCCTCCCTCTTTCTCCTCTCCTCTCCTCCCTCGCTCCATACAGAGTAGCTCTGTGCGGCCCATTCGCAGTCTGGGAGCGGTGGGAGGAGTAGAGGGCTGGTAATTGACTGTGACTTGTGAAAGTATCACGGGGAGTATCCCCTATGGAAAATCCCAGAGTGGTAGAGAAGTACATTGTGATCTAGCATCATGTGGCTGAGAAAGTCTCCACGTGTTGAAGGTTAAGATGTGTTTAAATGTACGGGTGTTTAATAGCAAGCCAACCTCATGGGAAGACCTCTGAAATAGCCTTCACACATAAACATACATTTACATGGCCTATGTACGCACGCACACACACACACACACACACACACACACACACACACACACACACACACACACACACACACACACACACACACACACATACACACACACGCACACACTCACATACACACACACACACACACACGCACATACACACACACACACGCACACACACACACACACACACACACACACACACACACACACACACACCCACACACACACACACACACACGCACATACACACACACACACGCACATACACACACACACACACACACACACACACACACACACACACACACACACACACACACACACACACACACACACAGAGAGACACAGATACACTGCTGACCTTGACATCTGTACGTGTGCCTAGTGAAATGTATTTTGGGACATGAGACAAGTATCGACCAAGGCCCTTTCATTGCTCCTGTGTGTGTTTGTGTGTGTGGGTGTTTGTGTGTGAATGTGTGCGTGTGTGTGTTTGTGCATGTGTTTCATTCACTTTTCATTAAATCATCTCAAGTTTCCACCTGTAATGATATCTGATTGGCATTTTGAGAATGAGGTGAAGGGTGGGTGGAGACTGAAGATGGACTGAAGAAGAGCTTGTATGTATTTGCCTAATAATCGAAGATGAATGGCACGGCGCATAACTTGATCGTTCCATGTATGTTATATCATATAAGATAACTAGTGTGTAGCTAGTGACTTTTCCCTGTGTAATACAATCCTCCTCAACGGTTAGGAATGAAGGAAGATGAAAGATACAGAGAGGAGAATCAGGAAGGCAAAGGAAGAAATGAATTTCACAATTATATAATCATCATTAGCTCCCTCTTCATCATCATAGCAATCATCATCATTAATTTCATCACCGTAATCAGCACGATCCTCTTCATCATCATCATTAATCTCATCACCGTAATCATCATCATGATCATCTTCATCATCATCATTAATCTCATCACCGTAATCATCATCTTCATCATCATCATTAATCTCATCACCGTAATCATCATCATCATCATTAATCTCATCACCGTAATCAGCAACATCCTCTTCATCATCATTAATCTCATCACCGTAATCATCATCTTCATCATCATCATTAATCTCATCACCGTAATCATCATCATCATCATTTTCATCATCATCATTAATCTCATCACCGTAATCAGCAACATCCTCTTCATCATCATTAATCTCATCACCGTAATCAGCAACATCAAAAATATCAAAACATTCATGATCAACATCATTATTAAAATGTGTTTTCTCTCCCGCCATCTTATCAATATGTATATTACTATCCTCCTTTTCTAGCCCTTTGGGGCTCCCAACTGGTGCAGCGGTCTAACGCACTGCACCTCAGTGCTAGAATCCAGGCTGTGTCACAACTGGCCATGATTGGGAGTCCCATAGGGTGGCACACAATTGGCCCAGTATTATATGGGTGTGGCCAGTGTAAGCTGTCATTGTAAATAAGAATTTGTTCTTAACTGACTTGCCTAGTTAAATAAAGGATACATTTAAAACAATTCTGCCTCTCCCTACTTCTCTCCTTCCCTACTCCTCTCCTTCCCTACTCATCTCCTTCTCTCCTTCTCTCCTTCTCTCCTTCCCTACTCCTCTCCTTCTCTCCTCCTCTCCTTCTCTCCTTCCTGTCAGTGCTCCTCTCCTTCTCTCCTTCCTGTCAGTGCTCTGTGAATAAGTGATAGGCGAAGCTTGAGTGCTGCAACTGAGCAGTGTTTTTCATTTGTTCATGCACTGACCTGTCGTCGACTATAATTGACTGTGGTAAATTATAGCGCAGCCATTTTCCCTCCCAGCTTCTCCTCGCCTGCTGATCGCTAGAGTTTTGTTGAAAACAGGGGGAGAGGGAAAGCACTTGGTTGGTGTGTGTGCATGTTAGAGCACGTAACAAAATAAAGACCTGAAATCAATGACTCCCATAGCAGATAGGAGGACAGCTGTGGGTTGAGGTTTACCGGAGGACAACATTTTTGATCAAAATTGCTTTGGTTTCCCACTTGCCTCCTTTGATGTGCTGGTCTTTGTCACATCAATATCAACCGAAGCAAATTGTGGTTGGCTAAAGTGTAGCTTTGTAAAGCGTTCATAAAAAGTTCAGGCTTACCTTTAGTCATTGATTTTGCAGGTTAGTTCATGTTCAGAACAAAATGGCCGCCTTACCCTGTTTTTTTTTGGTTTGTGTGGGAGAATGTGTTGACCACAGCTCAGTGGATAGCAGCACATTATCCAGTTTTATGGCCTATATTGTGGACTACTACAACGAAGTGAGGTGAGCAGAGAGGGAGGGCAGTTGATTTACGAGACAACAACAGTGGCTAAGACCCCAGCGTCCAATTGGCTGGACTTTTCCCTCTGACAGAGCTGCCCAGTAAAAAATTCCCCCTGACGGACAGGCGTTGTCGCGGGGACGCAATTGTTTTAACAGGCTTGTGTCCCCCTCTCCATCACCCGGCAGACAGCCCTCTCACAGAGGAGAGAGGGAGGGAGATAAATAAAGAGCAGCAGAGGGAAGGAAAGGGTGAGACATACTGTATATATAGAGAGAGGGAGAGGAGAGCGAGAGAGAGACAGACAGAGTACAGGGAGGAAAGAGGTAGAGATGACAGAGAGAAAAATCAGCAGAGGAAGACAGACAGACAGACACAGAGTGGAAGAGGAATAGAGAGACAGACACAGAGTGAAAGAGGAATAGACAGACAAAGTGAAAGAGGAATAGACAGACAGACAGACAGACAGACAGACAGACAGACAGACAGACAGACAGACAGACAGACTAAAAGAGGAATAGAGAGAGAGAGTGAGAGGAACAGAGAGAGAGACAGAGTAAAAGAGGAATAGAGAGACAGAGTGAAAGAGAAATAGAGACAGAGAGACAGAACTAGATTTAGAGAGGGAGAGAAAGTGGCAACTGTGTAATGATGCCTGTCTGTTTCACTCTATCCAATCTTGGAGAGTTAAACAGAGGCTTCCATTCAGTGCAGTTGAAAAGCTCCAAAGGTCTGGCGGTTAGCAGTTAGGGCTGAAAAACATCTCTCAAAAGGAGTGTGAATGTAGAGGCACAGCCTGTTCTATTTGAGACTTGTGGAGGTATAGTCTGGAGAGTTGAAGCTCTGTTGTGGAGGTGTTGTCTGGAGAGTTGAAGGCCTGTTGTGGAGGTATTGTATGGAGAGTTGAAGCTCTGTTGTGGAGGTATTGTATAGAGAGTTGAAGCTCTGTTGTGGAGGTATTGTATGGAGAGTTGAAGGCCTGTTGTTGAGGTATTGTATGGAGAGTTGAAGGCCTGTTGTGTAGGTATTGTATGGAGAGTTGAAGGCCTGTTGTGGTGGTGTTGTCTGGAGAGTTGAAGGCCTGTTGTGGAGGTATTGTCTGGAGAGTTGAAGGCCTGTTGTTGAGGTATTGTATGGAGAGTTGAAGGCCTGTTGGGGAGGTATTGTCTGGAGAGTTGAAGGCCTGTTGTGGAGGTATTGTCTGAAGAGTTGAAAGCCTGTTGTGGATGTTTTATATGGAGAGTTGAAGGCCTGTTGTGGAGGTATTGTATGGAGAGTTGAAGGCCTGTTGTGGAGGTATTGTCTGGAGAGTTGAAGGCCTGTTGTGGAGGTATTGTCTGGAGCGTTGAAGGCCTGTTGTGGAGGTATTGTATGGAGAGTTGAAGGCCTGTTGGGCAGGTATTGTCTGGAGAGTTGAAGCTCTGTTGTGGAGGTATTGTATGGAGAGTTGAAGGCCTGTTGTGGAGGTATTTTGTGGAAACGTGAGTGAGAACCCTGTCCAGCCTGTCTAGCAGGGTGAGGTGTCGGGTCAAGGAGAGTGTATCCGTCTCCCGCTGGGTTTTCAGCAGGTGTGACACCTGTCACGTGGCTATGTGGTTGTGTCTATTCACAAAATAGACACACAAACACATACACGCACATTTAATTGATGTCTATAGAACATTGATGCGTGACAGCCAGACTGCCTAGAAGAGCATTGTTTATGGCCCATGGAGACTGCTCTCTCCTGGGCTTGGCTGCTCAAGAGGGCCTGGAGCTATGGCGCCTTTCCCCAGGTTACTGCTTCACTGACGCCCCATTTAGTACCACGCCTGGGTGGAAGAACTATGTGGACCAGGGAGGCCCATAGGGACCCATACTGTATGGCCAGTCATTGCGTAGGAGGGTGGATTTGGAGCAGGTGAGAAACTCCTACCTCTGCCTCTCTCTCCCTCTCTCTGCCTCCCTCCTTCTCTCTTGGTCTCTCTCTCTCTTTCATCCTCTCCTTCACCCCTCTTGACTGACTGAGGGGCACTGGATCTACAGAGCACCCAGGTGATTTCATTGTGTGGTGCACTCAGAACTGGGCTACCAGAGGAAGGACACTGAGGTGTGTGTGTGTGTGTGTGTGTGTGTGTGCGTGCGTGCGTGCGTGCGTGTGCGTAGAACAATGGTGGAAAGATGCCCAGGTGTGTTAACCCCCTTCCCTTGCTAAGTGCTGCCACAGAGCTGAACGTTGCTGTGACAGAAACCTTGTTGTTCCATTGTACTGTGTGGATGCCATTTTCAGACAACAACAACAATCAAAATGGCATCAGAGATTTCATAGAGAAAAACAGAAAATGGACCTGTCACCAATTACAGAAATGAACGGAGTTTAATCTTCCAGCCCATTATTTTAAAATACATTTCTAAAGTCACCTGCTGACATAATTATTGTCAAAATAGTATTTTTGTCCGACTTGAATCCCCACACGTAGAGTTGTCACACACACACACAAACACACACAAACACACACACTTACAAGCACAATATGCAGCACAATTATATTAAAACGGCAAATTTGACTGAGTCTAAATGCACTGTAATTCGGCTGTCTAAATGCACTGTAATTCAGCTGTCTAAATGCACTGTAATTCAGCTGAGTCTAAATGCACTGTAATTTGACTGAGTCTAAATGCACTGTAATTCGGCTCAGTCTAAATGCACTGTAATTCGGCTCAGCCTAAATGCACTGTAATTCAGCTGAGTCTAAATGCACTGTAATTCGACTGAGTCTAAATGCACTGTAATTCGGCTGTCTAAATGCACTGTAATTCAGCTCAGTCTAAATGCACTGTAATTCGGCTCAGTCTAAATGCACTGTAATTCGACTGAGTCTAAATGCACTGTAATTCGGCTGTCCAAATGCACTGTAATTCAGCTCAGTCTAAATGCACTGTAATTCGGCTCAGTCTAAATGCACTGTAATTCGGCTCAGTCTAAATGCACTGTAATTCCGCTTAGTCTAAATGCACTGTAATTTGACTGTCTAAATGTACTGTAATTCAACTCAGTCTAAATGCACTGTAATTCGACTGAGTCTAAATGCACTGTAATTCGACTGAGTCTAAATGCACTGTAATTCGGCTGTCTAAATGCACTGTAATTCAGCTCAGTCTAAATGCACTGTAATTCAGCTCAGTCTAAATGCACTGTAATTTGACTGAGTCTAAATGCACTGTAATTTGACTGTCTAAATGCACTGTAATTCAACTCAGTCTAAATGCACTGTAATTCGACTGAGTCTAAATGCACTGTAATTCGACTGAGTCTAAATGCACTGTAATTCGGCTGTCTAAATGCACTGTAATTCAGCTCAGTCTAAATGCACTGTAATTCAGCTCAGTCTAAATGCACTGTAATTCGACTGAGTCTAAATGCACTGTAATTTGGCTGTCTAAATGCACTGTAATTCAGCTCAGTCTAAATGCTCTGTAATTCGACTGAGTCTAAATGCACTGTAATTTGGCTGTCTAAATGCACTGTAATTCAGCTCAGTCTAAATGCACTGTAATTCGACTGAGTCTAAATGCACTGTAATTCGGCTGTCTAAATGCACTGTAATTCAGCTCAGTCTAAATGCACTGTAATTCGACTGAGTCTAAATGCACTGTAATTCAGCTCAGTCTAAATGCACTGTAATTCGGCTCAGTCTAAATGCACTGTAATTCGGCTCAGTCTAAATGCACTGTAATTCAGCTCAGTCTAAATGCACTGTAATTCAGCTCAGTCTAAATGCACTGTAATTCAGCTCAGTCTAAATGCACTGTAATTCGGCTGTCTAAATGCACTGTAATTCAGCTGAGTCTAAATGCACTGTAATTTAGCTCAGTCTAAATGCACTGTAATTCGACTGAGTCTAAATGCACTGTAATTCGGCTGTCTAAATGCACTGTAATTCAGCTCAGTCTAAATGCACTGTAATTCGACTGAGTCTAAATGCACTGTAATTCAGCTCAGTCTAAATGCA
Organism: Oncorhynchus clarkii lewisi; assembly: GCF_045791955.1. NCBI lineage: Eukaryota > Metazoa > Chordata > Actinopteri > Salmoniformes > Salmonidae > Oncorhynchus > Oncorhynchus clarkii. Next base: position 41,531,441 of record NC_092167.1, on the reverse strand, counting down.
CTGTAATTCGGCTGTCTAAATGCACTGTAATTCGGATGAGTCTAAATTCACTGTAATTTGCAATCAAAGATTCCCTGACCGTTCCTACAGTAACATGTATGTCATTTAGCAGACGCTCTTATCCAGAGTGACTTACAGTGCATTCTGATAGCTAGCTGGGAACCCCACATATATCAGATATATTAGACTTTCTTTTTTTTCTATTGTGTTATTGACTGTATGTTTGTTTATTCCATGTGTAACTCTGTGTTGCTGTTTCTGTCGCACTGCTTTGCTTTATCTTAGCCAGGTCGCAGTTGTAAATGAGAACTTGTTCTCAACTAGCTTACCTGGTTTAATAGCTTACTAGCTTACCAGGTGAAAAAAATTATAATAATAAGTAAATTTTTTCTCAGTAAAGTAGCTATCAGCAAAGACGGTGTGAGAGTTTGTACACAAGTTAGTGAGTTTCTGTGTGGGTGTGGGGGTGCTGTGGGATTATTTAAGGAACTCTTTGAAGAGGTAGGGTTTCAGATGTGGAGAGGTCTTGGAGCAGGCCTTCCCCGGGAGGGAGAGCAGCTCCGGCTTGTCAAGGTTTTAAGGTGATGGGCTGACATCCAAGCGTAGCCACCTGGGTGTCAGAAGGGGAGAAAGAGAAAAGTCATTAAGTGTCAGTCTTGGCCTGTACCGCACAGCTTCTGCCAGCCATTCATCCTGTGTGTGTGTGTGTGTGTGTGTGTGCGTGCCTGCGTGCGTGCCTGCGTGCGTGCCTGCGTGCGTGCGCGTGTGTGTGTGCGTGTATCAAGGTCCATTCTATTTGTGTCAATTAGAGGCAGTTAGCTCCAGCCAGAGACACAAATAGACGTTCTTCTTGTGATGGGAGGCTGGAGGAAAATAAACAAGGTTGCATAGAAACCAGACAGAGAGCTTTATAATAGACCATTTAATGAGACGTAATGGTTGTGTCTGTGTTAGGGAGTCGATTGAGGGGAGAGTCTGTCTAAGGAGTATCTTTTCATTTGACAGTGGCCTGAGTTTTAGGGACAGCTGCTTGACAAGAGCCGTGTCTCAGGGAAATGTGGCTCGAAAATATATCAAGTTTTTCATAAGGTTATCATTATGAAATTATATCAATGCCGCGTTTACGCCGGGAACCCAATTCTGATCTTTTTTTTACAATTAGTAGGAAAGGGCTGATCTGTTTAGACAAAAAACTGTTGGTGATAAAATGAGATATAAATGTGCCTGCTTGTGTAAACGCAGCCTATGTGAGTTGACTGACTGTAGGTGAAGTGATTTTATGTTAGTCAGTGGTATAGAAGAGGTGTTTAGTCTATAGTGTTTGACTACAGTATTACAAACATACTTAAAATGTTAAGTCAGTAGTGCACCAGAAACAGGCGTTACTGAACCTGCTCTTAGTGGTCCTCCAGGAGCCCTCTGTCTCTCTGCTCAGTCGTAGTGCGGCCCTACGAGAGGCTGTTATTGTAGCTGCAGATGCATTAGTCTTGGCAGTGTCTGAGCATCTATAATTAGTCCCCCTCTGGTGGAAAATAATGGCGCTGGAACAGATATCTGCCGGTTTCCCACATTTATCACTGAAATGTGAAAAAAATATATGAATTACACATTATTAGGGTAATTGAGCATCTTAAGAAAACGCTCACTGCCTGTAAACAAAAAGTTAACAACAAGCTCACTGCCTGTAAACAGAACGTTAACAACAAGCTCACTGCCTGTAAACAGAAAGTTAACAACAAGCTCACTGCCTGTAAACAGAAAGTTAACAACAAGCTCACTGTCTGTAAACAAAAAGTTAACAACAAGCTCACTGTCTGTTGAACAGAAAGTTAACAACAAGCTCACTGCCTGTAAACAGAAAGTTAACAACAAGCTCACTGTCTGTAAACAGAAAGTTAACAACAAGCTCACTGTCTGTAAACAGAAAGTTAACAACAAGCTCACTGCCTGTAAACAGAAAGTTAACAACAAGCTCACTGCCTGTAAACAGAAAGTTAACAACAAGCTCACTGTCTGTAAACAGAAAGTTAACAACAAGCTCACTGCCTGTAAACAGAAAGTTAACAACAAGCTCACTGCCTGTAAACAGAAAGTTAACAACAAGCTCACTGTCTGTAAACAGAAAGTTAACAACAAGCTCACTGCCTGTAAACAGAAAGTTAACAACAAGCTCACTGCCTGTAAACAGAAAGTTAACAACAAGCTCACTGTCTGTTGAACAGAAAGTTAACAACAAGCTCACTGTCTGTAAACAGAAAGTTAACAACAAGCTCACTGCCTGTAAACAGAAAGTTAACAACAAGCTCACTGCCTGTAAACAGAAAGTTAACAACAAGCTCACTGCCTGTAAACAGAAAGTTAACAACAAGCTCACTGCCTGTAAACAGAAAGTTAACAACAAGCTCACTGTCTGTAAACAGAAAGTTAACAACAAGCTCACTGCCTGTAAACAGAAAGTTAACAACAAGCTCACTGCCTGTAAACAGAAAGTTAACAACAAGCTCACTGTCTGTTGAACAGAAAGTTAACAACAAGCTCACTGTCTGTAAACAGAAAGTTAACAACAAGCTCACTGCCTGTAAACAGAAAGTTAACAACAAGCTCACTGTCTGTTGAACAGAAAGTTAACAACAAGCTCACTGTCTGTAAACAGAAAGTTAACAACAAGCTCACTGCCTGTAAACAGAAAGTTAACAACAAGCTCACTGCCTGTTGAACAGAATGGCGCTGAAATGGATCGCTTCCATTTTTACAAATCCTGACCAATTTTGATATTTTCTGTGTTTTTTGCGATGATCTTAACTTTTTTTTGTATATACTGTTTCCGCCACCGTTTCCTATGACCGAAAAGAGCTTCTGGACATCAGAACAGTGATCACTAACCTCGATTTGGATGAAGATTTTTAACTTCAACGAGTCTGCGGAGCAGGACTTACTGCTCACCGCGGACCAGGCCCTAATCCCTGAGACTCGGAAGAGAAGGAGACGGCACAAAAGTGGCCGAAATGCGGGCACCCTGACATCACTACGCCGGCGAGTAAATCAACCACCTCTAACCTTCGTTCTATTGGCGAACGTACAATCACTGGAGAGCAAAATAGGCGAGTTCCATTAGAGACTATCCTGTCAATGGGACCTAAAGAAATGTAACATTCTATGTTTCTCTGAGTCGTGGCCGAACAAGGTCATGTGTAATATACATCCACTGTAGCTTTTTTTCTATGCATCGGCAGGACAGAACGACAGCTTCGGGTCAAAAGGGGAGGTGTGTGTCTCTTCGTTAAAAACAGCTGTTGTGCAATCTCTAATACTAAGGAAGTTTCAAGGTTTTGCTGGCCTGAGTTAGAATCGATCAACTGTAGACCAGGGGTCTCCAACAGGTCGATAGCTACCAGTAGCTCACAGACCACCAACGAGCAGCTCTCCAATCTTTTCTGAAAGTACAGCACATGCATTTTTTGTTCAATCACAAATTGTCTAAAACATAAATCTCCTGTCTACTGTCAAATCAAAGTCACATTAACATTAAACCCACCACTTGTTAGTCACTATTTTCTTGAAGAGCCAAACGTAACACTATTTGCCAATTCATTTTCAGAAATATTTCCCCTGTGTGTCTTTTTGGTGCGCACGTTTGTCTCTCAGTCCGTATGTAGAAGTTAGCTAATGTAAACCTGCGTCCTGTAGGTAGACTGAAAAACCTTCCCCCAAAACCCTCTCAATGAAATGCTACCTGCAACTATACAGTATCATGCATATTTGTATGAACCTGGAGCCTCATAGTTTTGAAGTCTTCGCTATTATTCTACAATGTAGAAGATAGTACAAATAAAGAAAAACAACCTTTTGACTGGTACTGTACATATCTACCTCAATTACCTCGTACCCCTGCGCATCGACTCAGTACTGGCACCCTGTGCATATAGCCAAATTATCGTTACTCAATGTGTATATATTATTACTTTTATTATTAAGTGTTTTACTTTTCTATTATTTCTCTAATTTTCTTCCTCTGTTCATTGTTGGGAAGGTCCCGTAAGTAAGCATTTCACTGTTAAACCTGTTCTATACGTAATACAATTTTCTATGATTTTTAAGGTGATATGACCTCCTAGAGCCCAGATGCATCCCAAATGGCACTCTACTCCCTCTATAGTGCCCAATGGGCCCTGGTCAAAGGTAGCACACTATACATGAAACAGGATGCCCTTTGGGACTCAGACCTTGCACACTAGAACATTCATCACTGTCTAGGCTGAGGAGATTAACCAGAACACTGACTACCATTCTGTTACCTTCTCTAACTCTTGAAGAGCATAGAACATTCTCACTGTGTCTCACAGATTACCCAAAATTGAGCACATATTTTAGTTTTAATGTCACATGCACAAGTAAGGTGAAATTAATTCCTGGTAAAGTTAAAAACCCAACAATGCAATAATCAACAGCAATGTATTAGTAGAAGAAAACACACAAGAAATATGATTAAGAAATATGAGCTAAACAATAAAGTAAGAAAGCATACTATGTACAGGAAATATTTATGTGTGAGTTTGCAAATTGTGGAGTAAGTGTTTGTGTGTGTGTTGGATTGACACTGTGTGTGAGTATGTACCTTGTAGCTATTTTGTTAGCTCTTTTGTTAGCTATTTATCAGTCATATTGCTTGGGGATAGAAGCTGTTTGTGAGCCTGTTGGTGTCTGACTTGATTCACCGGTACCTCTTGCCGTGCGGCAGCAGATATAATAGTCTATGGCTTGGTTGGTTGTAGTCTTTAACAAGTTTCCGGGCCTTCTGTTCACACAGCTTGATATAGAGCAGTGGAGGCTGTTGAGGGGAGGACGGCTCATAATAATGACTCAAACGGAATATATGGAATGGCATCAAACCATGTTCCACTCATTCCGCTCCAGCAATTCCCACGAGCCTGTCCTCCCCAATTAAGGTGCCACCAACCTCCTGTGATATAGAGGTCCTGGATGGCAGGGAGCTCAGGCTCAGTGATGTACAACCTTCTGTACCGCCATGCGATCGAGGGCGGTGTTATTGCCATACCAAGCAGTGATGCAGCCAGTCAATATGCTCTCATTGGTACGGCTGTTGAACCTTTTGAGGGTATGAGGGCCCATGACAAACTTTTTCAACCTCCTGAGAGGGAAGAGGCACTGTCACCCTTTCTTCACGGCTGTGCGTGTGTGTTTGGACCATTTCAAGTCGTTAGTGATTTGGACACGAGGAACTTGAAGCTGTCTACCTGCTCCATGTGGACGTGGGTCTAGGGTGTCTGGGGTGGTGGAGTTAATGTGTGCCATAACCAGTCTCTCAAAGCATTTCATGGGTACAGAAGTGAGTGCTACAGGGTGATAATCATTGTGGCATGAAGCCTTAGAGTTGTTAGGAACAGGAATGATTGTAGTCGTATTAAAACATGTGGGGATTACAGACTGGGACAAGGAGATGTTGAACACTTCTGTGAATATGCCTGCTCTGATAACATGCTCTGGAATACAGTCGGGGCCCGCAGCCTTGTGTGTGTTGACCTGATTAAAGACCATTCTCACGGCGGCCTCGGAGAGGGAGATCACCCAATCGTCTGGGCTGGCGATGGCCCTCACACCTGGGTCGAAGTTGTTGTTGTCAAAGCGTGCATACATTTGCATTGAGTTAGTCTGGTAGAAAGGAGTCGTTGGGCAGATCACGGCTGGTTCTTCCTTTGAAATCCGTAATGGACTGTAGCCCCTGCCACATGCGGCTGGCGTTGGAGGCTGTGTAATAGGACTCCACCTTGTTCCTTTAAGGTCATAGTACCTTCTTGTACTTATTCCTGTCGTTGGCTGTAGCATCAGGCTTGTCTACGATAGCTCTGTGTGCGGTAGCCCTGTTCTTTAGTTTAGCGCCAACCTCTGTGTTAATCCAGAGCTTTCGTTTTGGGGAAGCAGCAAACCCTCACCGTGAGTACAACGTCGCCGTGGGTACAGTGTCTGCATTTTCTCATGAAGCCGGGGATGGAGGAGGTTAGTTTGTCAATGTTATCGGCGGTCTCGAAACATATTCCAATCAGCGCTAGCAAAGCAGTCCTGTATTACAACCTCTGATTCTGGTGACCATTTCTCAACAGAGCAAATCGCGGGTACTACTTGTTTCATCTTCTGCTTGTACAGAATCATGATCTGATTTGCCGGATGGCAGGCGAGGGAGGGTATTGTATTCTTGCTTGTGGGTAGAATAGCAGTGGTCTATGACTTTATCGCCCCTAGTGGCGTTGGAGAGGTGTTGATGGAAGTTGGACATCACTTAGCTTAGTGACGCAAAAATTTAAATTGCCAGCAACCAGAAAGGCAGCTTCTGATTGTAGGTTTTCCTGCTTGTTTATAGCCTTGTACAGTTCATTAACTTCTTATGGATCCCTTCGCGCGCCAATCCCTTTAGCAGGATCGATTTGACAACACCCAGTGAAATTGCAGCGCACCAAATACAAAAACAGAAATACTCATATTAAGAATTCATAAAGCATACAAGTGTTATACTTCGGTTTAAAGATTAACTTCTTGTTAATCCAGCCGCAGTGTCAGATTTTAAAAAGGCTTTATGGCGAAAGCAACACATGAAAATCAGATTTCAACCAGGCAGGTGCTACACAAAAGAGGCTACAACAGGGCTACTTCTTAATTTCTCAAAGGAAAAACATCAACCAATTTCTAACGACTGTTGACATCTAGTGGAAGCCATAGGAACTGCAAGCATATTTATCTTTAAAAGGGATTGCCATAGAAACCTAATGGAAAACAGATTAAGCTCCAAAAATGTTTTCCCTGGATGGTTTGCCCTCGGGGTTTCACCTGCCAAATAAGTTCTGTTATACTCACAGACATTATTCAAACAGTTTTAGAAACTTCAGTGTTTTCTATCCGAATCTACTAATGAGTAGCAGGCAGTTTACTTTGGGCACGCCTTTCATCCGGATGTGAAAATACTGCCCCCTAGCCCAATGAGGTTTTAAGCTCAAGCTTGTTATTTTTATTGTCCTGAGGTGGAATGTATACAGCAGTCTCGATAACAGCTGAAAATTAGAAGGGTCAGCATTTGACCATCAGATATTCCAAGACGTGTGAACAGTCCAACCGCTCTGGAATTAGCACACCGGTTAGTGATGCTGAAGAGGCAACCCCCCCCCCCCCCCCCCCCCCCCCCCGTATTATTATCAAATGGCCAGTGGAATGGAGGGAAGAGGTGGTCGGTTTTCCCTTCACCTTAATCTCACCAGGATCCGCCCTCTCTGGCCTCTGTAATGCCGCCGTTTCCTCTTGTGTAGCCTGAAAATTGGATCGGAATTACAGAGAGCCCCGGGCAGATGAGTCGAAGTTGAAAGTAGATGCCCTAATTGGGGTAAGTAACTGCCGATCTGATGTTCAAAAGTTATTTTACTATCGCTCGCGAAGGGATACAGAGAGGGAGAGAGGGGGAAGAGAAAGAGAGAGATCACTAATTACCACAGACCAATTACCAGGCCAATGAAGGGACCAAGGGAGGAACGCAGCTGGAACGGGACCCACAATACCCCACACAGGTCTCCTGGAACTTAGTCAAGGGACAAATAATGTGTTTGTGTGTCCTAGTGTGTGTGTTTGTTTGTGCTCAATCTTGCAAAACAAGACAAAAACAGCTATTTGGCATATTTGCTACACTTAATGGTTATTTTTTCTCAATGGAATGCATTATAGCCAGCCCACTGACTCTTCAAAATGCTAACTGCTAACTTTCATACAACTGCATTGTGTGCACTTTTTGGAGTACCCCCAGCAATAAAAATTCATATTTGAGAAGTGATTTTGCTTCTCTTAAAATCTGAGGGCATCATTCAGTTCTACAGCTAATGAATCTACAGTATTGACTAAAATGCCTTACAGCCTTGACTGCGGCATATTAAGTGTCAAACACACATTAGTTTAAGGAAGAGGACTGTGAACCATCATTTACTTATTCAATTACTCTGACAGGTCTTTCACCTAGTGGGCTTATTTCCTTCTCTCATGCCAAAGATTCATATTTGGGGCACTTTTATGAATGTACTCTCCAGAGTTTTGCTGAATTTATACACACAAAGGCTGCCTGTGGCACTGCATTTTGTTTGCAAGGGTTGCCCTTTTAGCCAATGGTTCCCTGGGAAATATAGACCACAATAAATGTTTCATTTCAATGGGACTTCCTGGTTTAGATAAAGGCTGACGATAAGAAATGCCAGGAGCTAAATAAAGTTGTTTATTCTTTTTGCACTTGCATCAAAGGAGTGTTGATGCACAGATGTTTCATCATTTAGTTTGGCAGTCACATCAAAGCTCTCTAGCACAGAATAATGATACATTTAAATGGAAAAAATAATTGTACAAAAAGTTGATCAATGAATAAAGTTATGGAACCAACACAATGGTTATTACTTCACATAGTACAATTAAATAGAGTAAACTTCAATAATACCAATCTTCAATAACTGTCAATCTCTGACTTGTCCATAGAAAGCCCTCACCTCTCCAAAGACAGTGTTGTGTGAATTTAAGAGCTCACAAAGGAATATGAACACAGCTCTGTCTGCATCAAACATCAATCCCAATCTATACCCTATTCTCTCATTCCCTATAACTCTCTGCCATGAATCAATTATGGAGACATGTTACACTTTATTCCATAACCGTGAGCATTTTGTCAAGGTGGATGGAACTCGTTCCCAGGAGTATACCACTAACAGCTGGTTCGACATCTCCCTCCTCTGTTCCAATACATTATGATACCCAGTGTTTACAGGCAGACTACTGGCAGACGACCTGAATAAACAGCTGTTGGGACGTGACAGTCCTGTCTGCTCCAATAGCAAGTGCGTCTGCCAGCATGTCAACTTCTCAAGTCTCAAAACTGGATAGACACGAGACAGAGAGAGAGAGCGAGAGGAATAATTTAGTAGTGTGCTGGAAAATCATTGTTTTATCGTCACATGTGAGCGGGCAATGCATTACCCCAAGTGGCGGGGTGGTTTTATTCGGCCTCTGAAGTTTTCTGAGCAAAAATGATTATCATTGTTGGACATAAGACACAAGGAAATCAGCTCCAAGTGATTTGAATTTTGGAAATGTGCTCCCAAATATTCCCGTAACTTCAGCCCTTCTTCCAAAATGTTTGATTATGTATAATATCTGTCGGTCATCTAGCAGTAGGAATGTGCTGAAAAATGTCAGCATGTTAAATAAATATGAGCAAACATCTGCTGTGTTAAGCGTTTTGCTACCCAAAACCATTTTTTTTTTTGTTATCACATGCAAGCGTGTAGAGCCGGGTTCCCAAGTGGCAGGGTGGTTTATTTGGCCCCCTAAGTTCTCTGAGCAAAAAAATTATATTCATATATATATATATATACAGTGGGGCAAAAAAGTATTTAGTCAGCCACCAACTGTGCAAGTTCTCCCACTTAAAAATATGAGAGAGGCCTGTAATTTTCATCATAGGTACACTTCAACTATGACAGACAAAATGAGAAAAAAAAATCCAGAAAATCACATTGTAGGATTTTTAATGAATTATTTGCAAATTATGGTGGAAAATAAGTATTTGGTCACCTACAAACAAGCAAGATTTCTGGCTCTCACAGACCTGTAACTTTTAAGAGGCTCCTCTGTCCTCCACTCGTTACCTGTATTAATGGCACCTGTTTGAACTTGTTATCAGTATAAAATACACCTGTTCACAACCTCAAACAGTCACACTCCAAACTCCACTATGGCCAAGACCAAAGTGCTGTCAAATGACACCAGAAACAAAATTGTAGACCTGCACCAGGCTGGGAAGACTGAATCTGCAATAGGTAAGCAGCTTGGTTTGAAGAAATCAACTGTGGGAGCAATTATTAGGAAATGGAAGACATACAAGACCACTGATAATCTCCCTCGATCTGGGGCTCAACGCAAGATCTCACCCCGTGGGGTCAAAATGATCACAAGAACGGTGAGCAAAAATCCCAGAACCACATGAGGGGACCTAGTGAATGACCTGCAGAGAGCTGGGACCAAAGTAACAAAGCCTACCATCAGTAACACACTACGCCGCCAGGGATTCAAATCCTGCAGTGCCAGACGTGTCCCCCTGCTTAAGCCAGTACATGTCCAGGCCCGTCTGAAGTTTGCTAGAGAGCATTTGGATGATCCAGAAGAAGATTTTGAGAATGTCATATGGTCAGATGAAACCAAAATATAACTTTTTGGTAAAAACTCAACTCGTCGTGTTTGGAGGACAAAGAATGCTGAGTTGCATCCAAAGAACACCATACCTACTGTGAAGCATGGGGGTGGAAACATCATGCTTTGAGGCTGTTTTTCTGCAAAGGGACCAGGACGACTGATCCGTGTAAAGGAAATAATTAATGGGGCCATGTATCGTGAGATTTTGAGTGAAAACCTCCTTCCATCAGCAAGGGCATTGAAGATGAAACGTGGCTGGGTCTTTCAGCATGACAATGATCCCAAACACACCGCCCGGGCAACGAAGGAGTGGCTTCGTAAGAAGCATTTCAAGGTCCTGGAGTGGCCTAGCCAGTGTCCAGATCTCAACCCCATAGAAAATCTTTGGAGGGAGTTGAAAGTCCGTGTTGCCCAGCAACATCCCCAAAACATCACTGCTCTAGAGGAGATCTGCATGGAGGAATGGGCCAAAATACCAGCAACAGTGTGTGAAAACCTTCTGAAGACTTACAGAAAACGTTTGACCTCTGTCATTACCAACAAAGGGTATATAACAAAGTATTGAGATAAACTTTTGTTCTTGACCAAATACTTAATTTGCAAATACATTTATTAAAATCCTACAATGTGATTTACTTTTTCTTGTAGGTGGGAAGTGATTCGGCGTGCGCTGCTCTCCTTCAACCTGATTGTTGTCAGTGAAATATCAGAATACAACACCAAATACAGAAAATAAATCATATTGTCTTTGGTGTTGTAGGGTGGTTAGGAAATAGTTTTCAATTCTAATTATGGCTGAAGCATAAATGGTTTTATGTTAATTTGTTGGTATTTCAGTTAGGCAGAAGCCCAGGTTTAAATTCAGCCACCAAAAATAGTGTGAATTTCACCTTCATGAGGCCGTCTTTATGTGCTGACTCTGTTTGATGCAAAGCTACTAGACTACACATGTTCGTTACCTTCAGAAGCAGGATTCACATTCTATTTGAAATATTGAGCCAACAACACCATTGTTGAGATTTACATTATGTTTTTCATTGTGGTTTGTACATAGTCAATTAGGCTTCAAATGCCCATTACATTTCTTCAGTTCTATAGTCAATTATAAACTGGGTGGTTCAAGCCCTGAATGCTGATTGTCTGACAGCTGTGGTATATCAGACTGGGTAATTACGTTGGCTACCAGTTTATAATAGCAATAAGGCACCTCGGGGGTTTGTGGCATATGGCCAAAATACCACGGCTAAGGGCTGTTCTTCTGCACAACGCATCGCGGAGTGCCTGGACACAGCCCTTAGCCGTGGTATATTGGCCATATACCACACCCCCTCGTGCCTTATTTCTTAAGTATAGCCACATTTTTCAGCCAGCTGCCAGCACATGAAACACTCAAGAATCAGATGCAATAACATGACAGTTTTTGCAAGTGCAAACTCTCTCTGTCAGTTTTATTATTGGGCTGATCATTTATTCCTTCAGGCCAGTAACATTCACCTGTAAAATGACCCTGAATCTTGAACTAGACTTGTGATGGAAGACCACACATACAGTAAGACTTGTGATGGAAGACCACACATACAGTAAGACTTGTGATGGAAGACCACACATACAGTAAGACTTGTGATGGAAGACCACACATACAGTAAGACTTGTGATGGAAGACCACACATACAGTAAGACTTGTGATGGAAGACCACACATACAGTAAGACTTGTGATGGAAGACCACACATACAGTAAGACTTGTGATGGAAGACCACACATACAGTAAGACTTGCCATGTAATATACGGTTCTTGTCATCATCCTGAGAAATCTCACCATGGAGATTCTACAATGCAAGTTTGAATTAATGCTGGACAGCTTTTTAATATTGCTGTTTGGTTGTTGTCCACTCCAGGGGAGCTGTACATCGGTGGCGTGGGGAAGAGCATGTACAACAGTCTGCCCAAGCTGATCGCATCCCGGGACGGGTACCAGGGCTGCCTGGCCTCAGTGGACCTCAACGGGAAACTACCAGACCTGATCGCAGACGCCCTCCACAGGATGGGCCAGGTGGAGCGAGGCTGTGACGGTGAGTTGACGCTCGCACACAGAGGTGTCATAGGGTGCACAAGGGCACAAAGACTTGTCCTGTTTCTTTTTTACAATTCTGATGTTAAATTCATTATTAAACTTCATTTTGAAGTTCACATTTTATCCGAATATTTTATAAAAAAAGACCTGTCAGCGGTATTATTAAGTGGTTCCTTCCTGTAACACGGAGCAAAGATATACAGTTGGTCAGATTCCACAGCCACAAAGTCAGAATTGTCAGGACTCGCAGAAGGAATCTTTGTAAATGAAAATGAGCTATGTAGCCTAATGATTCCTTCTTGATGAATAAATAACATTAAAATGTTTTGCTGTTTCTCTGTAAATCTATCCACCTAACAATTTTATGACGTTGGCTTTAGCTAGCCAGCTAGAGAGGTTCCCAATCTCCCAACCTCATAAGTAGCTACCAAGAAGCCAATTCAGGATATCATTCAAGTTAGTGTAGCTAGCTTGTCTAACTATCTTCGCTGGCATGCCTGCTGGTAAGGTTGGTAGACTTTAGAAAAGCAAGCAATAACTTAATGTCCTTCAATCTTTTACCAATATTTTAGCAGAGAAGCATTTTAGTTTCTTTATAAAAAGAACCACCAGTCAGGAAGATACAGACCGATCAAGAGGTTTGCCGGGTTTGCACTTTGTGATAATATCATGATATTTGTGTAGACATTTTGAATCCATGATATGTGCCTGTATTGATGATGTGTGTCTCGATCCCAGATACGTTGTTGTAATGTGGATGTACTGTTCTCGGTGTATTAGTGCAGTATATTCAGAATGACACTCTCATTAAAATTACAAATTAACAGATAAGGAGGTATGCTTAGATAACCTACGCAGAAAAATAGACCAGTTTGTTTTTACATCGAATTATGCATGATGATTATGGCTCTAGATTGCAGGTGTTTGTAAAAAGTCAAAATTCTCCGACCTCCATCCCCACGTTCTTTACTAGGTATCCCCCTTTCCCTTTCCTTTTATACCCCAGCTAAGATAATAGGTGCATGAATTCACACACACACACACACACACACACACACACACACACACACACACACACACACACACGCGCGTACACACTTGGCATTCACCCAGGCAGCCTCATCAGTCTTTAACACCCCATCTGTTTTCTTCCCAGTCTTATCATATACAAGAGCTTCTGAAGTTGGACTCCTGCAGTAACTCATAGCTCCTTCTTCGGCAGTAATACCCAGAATATACAGTTAGACCCCACTCTAAGACTCATTCTTTACAGTCTCCTCTCCACTGTATATCCAGTCTATTGCACCATAAAACCTGCGGGAGGTATCTCTGCCTCTAATGTTATTGTCGGTAGCTAATCTTAACCACCCTGCAGCGCTCACTGTAGCATAGACTCATCAATCCTCCATTTGGAAGGGGCTCAGCTTTTTGGCAGCGGGACGCTGGACTGGGTGACGTCACCAGTGTTTTGGCGAATCTCTGGCGGCTAGTTAATTGTGTTTGTGACGCCTGCAGGCTGTAACGGCAGCGGTGTTCATACTGTCTGTGGCGTGTGGCTTCAAGAGAGCGCCACTGATTTCCCAGAGGTCCCGGCACCGCTTGGTGTCTAAATGCGAACACAGCCACCTCTGCCAGCCAGCCTGGCTTATTACCTGCCTAAAGTTATATGTTGCAATTACGTCCTTCTTAACAGATATCTAAAACTGCATTAGGCTATCACATCTACTCCCCTGAACTCTCAAATGGCTGGTAGTAAGAGGTAATCAGTGATTGAAAAAGTACCTAATTGTCATACTTGAGTTAAAGTAGATACCTTAATAGAAAATGATTCAAGTAAAAGTGAAAGTTACCCAGTAAAATAATAAAGTATTAGTTTTAAATACAGTATACTTAAGTATCCAAAGTAAATGTAATTGCTAAAATATAGTTATGTATCAAAAGTATCAAAAGTTTATGTATAAATCATTTCAAAAATGAAAATTACTACTCATAGTTTTTCCTTGTGGCAGACTGGGTTGTTCTTCCGTTGTCATGGCAAACATCTAGGGCTATGGCACGACAATAAGACAACAAATTACATAGGAGTTGACAAAAGCACACACAGATCCCCAACTGAACTATACTGTATGTCATGGACATTCTAAACAGTAGTCAGCCCCTCTAAGCTGTATGTCGGCAGGGGCACCTTGTTCTCCTGTAGCTGCCTGACTCCACTGATCCCTTCCTACAACAGCGGGAGCAGAGAACAACCATTCACTCTCTGTTCCTAACTATGCTGAGTTGCTGACTCACGTCTGGGATTTGAGAGGCAGACAGAGGTGGAAGAGATGGAGGGCAAGAGGAAGGGAGTGAGGAGGGAGGAAGGGAGAGGGGAGGGAGGGAGAAATGGAGAGGCATGGTGACAGAGGGAAACGGAAAGAGACAGGGAGACGGAGAGAGGGAAGGGGAGGGAGGGAGGGAGAGAGAGAGAGAGGGGGGGAGGGAGAGAGAGAGGGAGGAGGGAGGGAGAGAGGGAAGGAGAGGGAGGGAGGGAGATAGATGGGGGGAGGGAGGGAGAGAGAGAGAGGGAGGGAGGGAGGGAGGGAGGGAGGGAGGGAGGGAGGGAGGGAGGGAGGGAGGGAGGGAGGGAGGGAGGGAGGGAGGGAGGGAGGGAAAATGGAGAGGCATGGTGACAGAGGGAAACGGAAAGAGACAGGGAGACGGAGAGAGGGAAGGGGAGGGAGGGAGGGAGAGAGAGAGAGAGGGGGAGGGAGAGAGAGAGAGGGGGGAGGGAGGGAGGGAGAGAGGGAAGGAGAGGGAGGGAGGGAGGGAGAGAGGGAAGGGGAGGGAGGGAGGGAGAAATGGAGAGGCATGGTGACAGAGGGAAACGGAAAGAGACAGGGAGACGGAGAGAGGGAAGGGGAGGGAGGGAGGGAGAGAGAGAGAGAGGGTGGTAGGGAGGGAGGGGGAGAGAGAGAGAGAGAGAGGGGGGGAGGGAGGGAGGGAGGGAGAGAGAGAGAGAGAGGGGGGGGGAGGGAGGGAGGGAGAGAGAGAGGGGGAGGGATTGAGGGAGAGGGGGGGAGGGAGGGAGGGATAGAGAGAGAGGGGGAGAGAGAAAGAAAGAGAGAGGGGGGAGAGAGAATGTGGAAGTGGAAGAAGGGGGAGTTGGAGGTACCCAGATGTCTCATTCTCTCTCCAGCTGTTAGCTCCAGGTACAGTAGTCATGCCAGTGTTAAGGTGGGTTACACAACAAGATTGTTAGTGCCCTAGCAGCTAATATGCTGCTCAGTCATCCAGCTCCTTTAATAAGACAGAGCTACAGCTTTTAACAGAAGGGGGTACACTACATGACCAAAAGTATGTGGAACGTCAAACATCTCATTCCAAAATCATGGCCATTAATATGGAGTTGGCCCCCTCTATAACAGCTTCCACTCTTCTGGGAAGGCTTTCCACTAGATGTTGGAACATTGCTGCGGGGACTTGCTTCCATTCAACCACCATAGCATTAGTGAGGTCGGGCACTGATGTTGGGCGATTAGATCTGGCTCGCAGTCGGCGTTCCAATTCATCCCTAAGGTGTTCGAAGGGGTTGAGGCCAGTCAAGTTCTTCCACACACCGATCTCGACAAACCATTTCTGCATGGACCTTGCTTTTTGCATGGGGGCGTTGTTATGCTGAAACAGGAAAGGGCCTTCCCCAAACTGTTGTCACAATGTTGGAAGCACAGAATGGTCTAGAACGTCAATGTATGCTTTAGCGCTAAGACTTCCCTTCACTGAAACTAAGGGGCCTTACAGTTGGCAGTATGTATTGGGTCAGGTAACGTTCTCCTGGCATCCGCCACTCTCAGATTAATCTGTCGGACTGCCAGATGGTAAAGCGGGATCACTCCAGAGAACGCATTTCCAATGGTGGCGAGCTTTACACCTCTCCAGATGACTTTTAGCATTGAGTGATGATCTTAGGCTTGTGTGTGGCAATGGAAACACATTTCATGAAGCTACCGACCTGTGCTGACCTTCCAGAGGCAAACGATGACAGGCGATTTTTAGCACTCGGCGGTCCCGTTCTGTGAGCTTGTGTGGCCTACCACTTTGTGTCTGAGCTGTTGTTTCTCTTAAACATTTCCATTTCAAAATAACAGCCCTTACAGGCGACCGGGGCAGCTCTAACAGGGCAGAAATTTGACGAACTGACTTGTTCGAAAGGTGGCATCCTATGACGGTGCCATGTTCAAAGTCACTGAGCTCTTCAGTGAGGCTTTTCTACTGCCAATGTTTGTCTATAGAGATTGCATAGCTGTGTGCTCCATTTTGTATACCTGTCAGCAACGGGTGTGGCTGAAATAGCCTAATCCATGAATTTGAAGGGTGTCCAGAAACATTTGTCCATACAGTGCATTCGGAAAGTATTCAGACCCCTTGACTTTTTCCACATTTGTGGACACCCCATAATTACAACGCTAAAACAGGTTATCGCATGAATACCTTATTTACATAAGTACTCAGACCCTTTGCTATGAGACTCGAATTTGAGCTCAGGATCGTCTGGTTTCCATTGATCATTATTGAGATGTTTCTACAACCTGATTGGAGTCCACCTATAGTAAATTAAATTGATAGGACATTATTTGGAAAGGCACACACCTGTCTATATAAGGTCCCACAGTTGGCAGTGCATGTCAGAGCAAAAACCAATCCATGAGGTTGAAGGAATTGTCCACAGAGCTCAGAGACAGGATTGTGTCGAGGCACAGATCTGGGGAAGGGTACCAAAACAATTCTGCAGCATTGAAGGTCCCCAAGAACACAGTGGCCTGGATCCTTCTTCAAATGAAGACGTTTATAACCACCAAGACTCTACCTAGAACTGGCTGCCCGGACAAACTGAGCAATCAGGGGAGAAGGGCCTTGAGTGACCCAGCCAGAGCCTGGACTTGAATCCGATCGAACAACTCTGAAAATACCTGAAAATAGCTGTGCAGCAACGCTCCCCATCCAACCTGACAGAGCTTGAGAGGATCTGCAGAGAAGAATGGGAGAATCTCCCCAAATACAGGTGTGCTAAGCTTGTAGCGTCATACCCAAGAAGACTCAAGGCTGTAATCGCTGCCAAAGGTGCTTCAACAAAGTACTGAGTAAAGCGTCTGAATACTTATGTAAATGTGAAATTTCAGTTGTTTTTATTTCATACATTTGCAAAAAAAAGCTATGTTATGGGTTATTGTGTGTAGATTGATGAGGGGGGAAAAAACAATTCAATCCATTTTAGAATATGACTGTAAAGTAACTAAATGTGGAAAAAGTCAAGAGGTCTGAATATTTTCTGAATGCACTGCATAGTGTATTTTTTATGACAAGTTTACAACTCCACTGCTCACACCAAGTACAAGGCATCTCAATGACAAGTTTACAACTCCACTGCCCACACCAAATACAAGGCATCTCAATGACAAGTTTACAACTCCACTGCTCACACCAAATACAAGGCATCTCAATGACAAGTTTACAACTCCACTGCTCACACCAAATACAAGGCATCTCAATGACAAGTTTACAACTCCACTCTTCACACCAAATACAAGGCATCTCAATGACAAGTTTACAACTCCACTCTTCACACCAAATACAAGGCATCTCAATGACAAGTTTACAACTCCACTGCTCACACCAAATACAAGGCATCTCAATGACAAGTTTACAACTCCACTGCTCACACCAAATACAAGGCATCTCAATGACAAGTTTACAACTCCACTCTTCACACCAAATACAAGGCATCTCAATGACAAGTTTACAACTCCACTGCTCACACCAAATACAAGGCATCTCAATGACAAGTTTACAACTCCACTCTTCACACCAAATACAAGGCATCTCAATGACAAGTTTACAACTCCACTCTTCACACCAAATACAAGGCATCTCAATGACAAGTTTACAACTCCACTCTTCACACCAAATACAAGGCATCTCAATGACAAGTTTACAACTCCACTCTTCACACCAAATACAAGGCATCTCAATGACAAGTTTACAACTCCACTCTTCACACCAAATACAAGGCATCTCAATGACAAGTTTACAACTCCACTCTTCACACCAAATACAAGGCATCTCAATGACAAGTTTACAACTCCACTCTTCACACCAAATACAAGGCATCTCAATGACAAGTTTACAACTCCACTCTTCACACCAAATACAAGGCATCTCAATGACAAGTTTACAACTCCACTCTTCACACCAAATACAAGGCATCTCAATGACAAGTTTACAACTCCACTGCTCACACCAAATACAAGGCATCTCAATGACAAGTTTACAACTCCACTCTTCACACCAAATACAAGGCATCTCAATGACAAGTTTACAACTCCACTCTTCACACCAAATACAAGGCATCTCAATGACAAGTTTACAACTCCACTGCTCACACCAAATACAAGGCATCTCAATGACAAGTTTACAACTCCACTGCTCACACCAAATACAAGGCATCTCAATGACAAGTTTACAACTCCACTCTTCACACCAAATACAAGGCATCTCAATGACAAGTTTACAACTCCACTGCTCACACCAAATACAAGGCATCTCAATGACAAGTTTACAACTCCACTGCTCACACCAAATACAAGGCATCTCAATGACAAGTTTACAACTCCACTGCTCACACCAAATACAAGGCATCTCAATGACAAGTTTACAACTCCACTCTTCACACCAAATACAAGGCATCTCAATGACAAGTTTACAACTCCACTGCTCACACCAAATACAAGGCATCTCAATGACAAGTTTACAACTCCACTCTTCACACCAAATACAAGGCATCTCAATGACAAGTTTACAACTCCACTCTTCACACCAAATACAAGGCATCTCAATGACAAGTTTACAACTCCACTCTTCACACCAAATACAAGGCATCTCAATGACAAGTTTACAACTCCACTCTTCACACCAAATACAAGGCATCTCAATGACAAGTTTACAACTCCACTGCTCACACCAAATACAAGGCATCTCAATGACAAGTTTACAACTCCACTGCTCACACCAAATACAAGGCATCTCAATGACAAGTTTACAACTCCACTGCTCACACCAAATACAAGGCATCTCAATGACAAGTTTACAACTCCACTGCTCACACCAAATACAAGGCATCTCAATGACAAGTTTACAACTCCACTGCTCACACCAAATACAAGGCATCTCAATGACAAGTTTACAACTCCACTCTTCACACCAAATACAAGGCATCTCAATGACAAGTTTACAACTCCACTCTGCTCACACCAAATACAAGGCATCTCAATGACAAGTTTACAACTCCACTCTTCACACCAAATACAAGGCATCTCAATGACAAGTTTACAACTCCACTCTTCACACCAAATACAAGGCATCTCAATGACAAGTTTACAACTCCACTCTTCACACCAAATACAAGGCATCTCAATGACAAGTTTACAACTCCACTCTTCACACCAAATACAAGGCATCTCAATGACAAGTTTACAACTCCACTGCTCACACCAAATACAAGGCATCTCAATGACAAGTTTACAACTCCACTCTTCACACCAAATACAAGGCATCTCAATGACAAGTTTACAACTCCACTGCTCACACCAAATACAAGGCATCTCAATGACAAGTTTACAACTCCACTGCTCACACCAAATACAAGGCATCTCAATGACAAGTTTACAACTCCACTGCTCACACCAAATACAAGGCATCTCAATGACAAGTTTACAACTCCACTCTTCACACCAAATACAAGGCATCTCAATGACAAGTTTACAACTCCACTCTTCACACCAAATACAAGGCATCTCAATGACAAGTTTACAACTCCACTCTTCACACCAAATACAAGGCATCTCAATGACAAGTTTACAACTCCACTCTTCACACCAAATACAAGGCATCTCAATGACAAGTTTACAACTCCACTCTTCACACCAAATACAAGGCATCTCAATGACAAGTTTACAACTCCACTCTTCACACCAAATACAAGGCATCTCAATGACAAGTTTACAACTCCACTCTTCACACCAAATACAAGGCATCTCAATGACAAGTTTACAACTCCACTCTTCACACCAAATACAAGGCATCTCAATGACAAGTTTACAACTCCACTCTTCACACCAAATACAAGGCATCTCAATGACAAGTTTACAACTCCACTCTTCACACCAAATACAAGGCATCTCAATGACAAGTTTACAACTCCACTCTTCACACCAAATACAAGGCATCTCAATGACAAGTTTACAACTCCACTGCTCACACCAAATACAAGGCATCTCAATGACAAGTTTACAACTCCACTCTTCACACCAAATACAAGGCATCTCAATGACAAGTTTACAACTCCACTCTTCACACCAAATACAAGGCATCTCAATGACAAGTTTACAACTCCACTGCTCACACCAAATACAAGGCATCTCAATGACAAGTTTACAACTCCACTCTTCACACCAAATACAAGGCATCTCAATGACAAGTTTACAACTCCACTCTTCACACCAAATACAAGGCATCTCAATGACAAGTTTACAACTCCACTGCTCACACCAAATACAAGGCATCTCAATGACAAGTTTACAACTCCACTGCTCACACCAAATACAAGGCATCTCAATGACAAGTTTACAACTCCACTCTTCACACCAAATACAAGGCATCTCAATGACAAGTTTACAACTCCACTGCTCACACCAAATACAAGGCATCTCAATGACAAGTTTACAACTCCACTGCTCACACCAAATACAAGGCATCTCAATGACAAGTTTACAACTCCACTGCTCACACCAAATACAAGGCATCTCAATGACAAGTTTACAACTCCACTCTTCACACCAAATACAAGGCATCTCAATGACAAGTTTACAACTCCACTGCTCACACCAAATACAAGGCATCTCAATGACAAGTTTACAACTCCACTCTTCACACCAAATACAAGGCATCTCAATGACAAGTTTACAACTCCACTCTTCACACCAAATACAAGGCATCTCAATGACAAGTTTACAACTCCACTCTTCACACCAAATACAAGGCATCTCAATGACAAGTTTACAACTCCACTCTTCACACCAAATACAAGGCATCTCAATGACAAGTTTACAACTCCACTGCTCACACCAAATACAAGGCATCTCAATGACAAGTTTACAACTCCACTCTTCACACCAAATACAAGGCATCTCAATGACAAGTTTACAACTCCACTGCTCACACCAAATACAAGGCATCTCAATGACAAGTTTACAACTCCACTGCTCACACCAAATACAAGGCATCTCAATGACAAGTTTACAACTCCACTGCTCACACCAAATACAAGGCATCTCAATGACAAGTTTACAACTCCACTCTTCACACCAAATACAAGGCATCTCAATGACAAGTTTACAACTCCACTGCTCACACCAAATACAAGGCATCTCAATGACAAGTTTACAACTCCACTCTTCACACCAAATACAAGGCATCTCAATGACAAGTTTACAACTCCACTCTTCACACCAAATACAAGGCATCTCAATGACAAGTTTACAACTCCACTCTTCACACCAAATACAAGGCATCTCAATGACAAGTTTACAACTCCACTCTTCACACCAAATACAAGGCATCTCAATGACAAGTTTACAACTCCACTGCTCACACCAAATACAAGGCATCTCAATGACAAGTTTACAACTCCACTCTTCACACCAAATACAAGGCATCTCAATGACAAGTTTACAACTCCACTGCTCACACCAAATACAAGGCATCTCAATGACAAGTTTACAACTCCACTGCTCACACCAAATACAAGGCATCTCAATGACAAGTTTACAACTCCACTGCTCACACCAAATACAAGGCATCTCAATGACAAGTTTACAACTCCACTGCTCACACCAAATACAAGGCATCTCAATGACAAGTTTACAACTCCACTCTTCACACCAAATACAAGGCATCTCAATGACAAGTTTACAACTCCACTCTTCACACCAAATACAAGGCATCTCAATGACAAGTTTACAACTCCACTCTTCACACCAAATACAAGGCATCTCAATGACAAGTTTACAACTCCACTCTTCACACCAAATACAAGGCATCTCAATGACAAGTTTACAACTCCACTGCTCACACCAAATACAAGGCATCTCAATGACAAGTTTACAACTCCACTCTTCACACCAAATACAAGGCATCTCAATGACAAGTTTACAACTCCACTCTTCACACCAAATACAAGGCATCTCAATGACAAGTTTACAACTCCACTCTTCACACCAAATACAAGGCATCTCAATGACAAGTTTACAACTCCACTCTTCACACCAAATACAAGGCATCTCAATGACAAGTTTACAACTCCACTCTTCACACCAAATACAAGGCATCTCAATGACAAGTTTACAACTCCACTGCTCACACCAAATACAAGGCATCTCAATGACAAGTTTACAACTCCACTCTTCACACCAAATACAAGGCATCTCAATGACAAGTTTACAACTCCACTCTTCACACCAAATACAAGGCATCTCAATGACAAGTTTACAACTCCACTGCTCACACCAAATACAAGGCATCTCAATGACAAGCTTACAACTCCACTGCTCACACCAAATACAAGGCATCTCAATGACAAGCTTACTCAAAAGGTTCTAAACTAAATTCTGAACCATACACCATGGTTGTTGTTGTTGTAGCAGCCGATCAATAGTGTGTAACACTGTGATAATATTGTGATTGACTTCAATAATAATTATAGCAAAATGTTTAATTAGAGACTCTAGGGTTCATGTATTAAGACCTGATTGATGGAGTAATCACAGCAGCGGGCAATTAAAACATGAAGTGATAAAATGACGACGTCTCCTTTAAAGTGGCCATTTTGGAATAACATTGAGGAAATGACCTGCGCTCTTATACATTTCAAAGTTTTGGCTTAATTGGTCTGCTCTTAAGACGTGTAAATAGTAACATCTTTTGAAATAAATGACTGTGCATGCTTTGTAAGTGTATTTGACTAATTGACTTCGTAATAAGTTAGTTCTCCCTAAATGGTCTGTCACTTTTCTGTCCAAAAGATCAACCTTCTTTTAATTGATCATCTTAAATAACTTATTTTTAGAGCGCCGGCCATTGAACAAAAAAAACTATAATCTAAGTCAGGCTTATGATTTAATTAAGAACATATTTGCCTGTTGAATAATAAATTAAGCTTTCATTACTTGTTTTTTTAATCACATACTAAATGCAAGTGACATGGAAGGTCTACCTGTTAATTATCCAGCTATGGTTTTCTATGGGTCATTGGTAATCTGAAGCATCAGCAGGTATTAATGGGTTTGATAACAGAGGCACAGTTGTTTTGAATACCTCCTGGCTAACATGCAATTCACTTATCACTCTCATGTGCTCGGGAACTCCGCTGAGAAATTACAATAGTTGCTTTTTCTAATTGGAGAATTTTAATGAGCACAGCCATCCATGTCATTGTTAAGTCCCCTTTCTCTTTCAACTCGGTTCGACCCGAACATTCCCCACTCTTTCAACATTCAAATCAACTAATACGACTCCCAGTTAAATGACTGCATGGAATTCAGGTTTAAACCCAGAATAAATATTAAATTCAGCTTTAAGACTTTTTAACCAACCTTGATTAAATCACAATGGACCAAATAACCCATGTTATGGATATGATTACAGTTAGTCCCCTATATTCCCATATTGACATAAACAGGTCCTTATGTCATTACATTTGACGTTTTAGTAGCAGACGCTCTTCTCTGTTCCCCTTGAGTACCCTACAGAGGATTACAGTTTGCCCACATTGACAAAAAGCAGTATAGATAAGTAGAGAAATAAAAACAGCTGTAAAAAAAAGAGAAAAAAAACACATTAGCGAGGCTATATACAGTAGAGAGGCTATATACAGTAGAGAGGCTATATACAGTAGAGAGGCTATATACAGTAGAGAGGCTATATACAGTAGAGATGCTATATACAGTAGAGAGGCTATATACAGTAGAGAGGCTATATACAGTAGAGAGGCTATATACAGTAGAGATGCTATATACAGTAGCGAGGCTATATACAGTAGAGAGGCTATATACAGTAACGAGGCTATATACAGTAGAGATGCTATATACAGTAGCGAGGCTATATACAGTAGCGAGGCTATATACAGTAGAGAGGCTATATACAGTAGAGATGCTATATACAGTAGAGAGGCTATATACAGTAGTGAGGCTATATACAGTAGCGAGGCTATATACAGTAGCGAGGCTATACACAGTAGAGGCTATATACAGTAGAGATGCTAAATACAGTAGAGATGCTATATACAGTAGCGAGGCTATATACAGTAGAGAGGTTATACACAGTAGAGAGGCTATATACAGTAGAGATGCTATATACAGTAGCGAGGCTATATACAGTAGAGAGGCTATATGCAGTAGAGAGGCTATATACAGTAATGAGGCTATATACAGTAGAGAGGCTATATACAGTAGAGAGGCTATATACAGGCAGTGGTTAGTCGGGCTGATTGAGGTAGTATGTACAGTACATGTAAGTATGGTTAAAGTGACTATGCGTATATGATCGACAGAGAGTAGCAGTAGCGTAAAAAAGAGGTTGGCGGGTGGGGGGTGGCGGGACACAATGCAGTTAGTCCGGGTAGCCAATGAGCAGGGGCACCGGTTAGTCGGGCTAGTTGAGGTAGTATGTACATGAGTGTATAGTTACAGTGACTATGCATATAAGAAAAACAGAGTAGCAGTAGCGTAAAAGAGGGGGTGGGAGGAGGCACATAATGCAAATAGTCCGGGTAGCCATTTGATTACCTGTTCAGGTGTCTTATGGCTTTGGCGTAAAGACTGTTGAGAAGCCTTTTGGTCCTAGACTTGGCGCTCCGGTACCACTTGCCATGCGGTTGTAGAGAGAACAGTCTATGACTGGGGTGGCTGGGGACTTGGACAATTTTTAGGGCCTTTCTCTGACACCTCCTGATGTAGAGGTCCTGGATGGCGGCAGCTTAGGCCCAGTGATGTACTGGGCCGTACGCACTACCGTCTGTAGTGCCGTGCGGTCGGAGGCCAAGCAGTTGCCGTACCAGGCAGTGATGCAACCAGTCAGGATGCTCTCAATGTTGCAGCTGTGGAACCTTTTGAGGATCTGAAGTCCCATGCAAAATCTTTTTAGTTTCCTGAGGGGGAATAGGCTCTGTCGTGCCCTCTTCATGACTGTCTTGGTGTGTTTCGACAATTAAGGGTTTGTTGGTGATGTGGACACCAAGGAACTTGAAGCTCTCAACCTGCTCCTCTACGAGAACGGGGGCGTGCTTGTTCCTCTGTTTCCTGTAGTCCACAATCATCTCCTTAGTCTTGGTTACGTTGAGGGATAGGTTGTTATTCTGGCACAATCGTTATTCTGTCTCGTCATTGTCGGTGATCAGGCCTACCACTGTTGTGTCGTCCACAAACTTAATGATGGTGTTGGAGTCGTGCCTGGCCACGCAGTCGTGGGTGAACAGGGAGTACAGGAGGGGACTGAGGGGCTCCAGTGTTGAGGATCAGTGTGGCAGATGTGTTGCTACCTACCCTCACCACCTGGGGGTGGCCCGTCAGGAAGTCCAGGATCCAGTTAAAGAGCGAGGTGTTTAGTCCCAGGATCCTTAGCTTAGTGATGAGCTTTGAGGGCACTATGGTGTTGAACGCTAAGATGTAGTCAATGAATAGCATTCTCACCTAGGTGTTTCTTTTGTCCAGGTGGGAAAGGGCACTGTGGAGTGCAATAGAGATTGCATTATCTGTGGATCTGTTTGGGGAGTATGCAAATTGGAGTGGGTCTAGGGTTTCTGGGATAATGGTGTTGATGTGAGCCATTACCAGCCTTTCATAGCACTTCATGGCTACGGACGTGAGTTCTACGGGTCGGTTGTCATTTAGGCAGGTTGCCCTTCTTGGGCACAGGGATTATGGTGTTCTGCTTGAAACATGTTGGTATTACCGACTCAATCAGGGACATGTTGAAAATGTCGGTGAAGACACCTGCCAGTTAGTCAGGACATGCCCGGAGCACACATCCTGGTAATCCGTCTGGCCCCGCAGCCTTGTGAATGTTGACCTGTTTAAAGGTCTTACTCACGTCGGCTATGGAGAGCGTGATCACACATTAGTCCGGAACAGCTGATGCTCTCATGCATGCCTCTGTGTTGCTTGCCTTGAAGTGAGCATAGAAGTGATTTAGTTCGTCTGGTAGGCTCTTGTCACTGGGCAGCTCGCGGCTGTGCTTCTCTTTGTAGTCTGTAAATGTTTGCAAGCCCTGCCACACAAGACGAGGGTCGGTGCCGGTGTAGTACGATTCAATCTTAGCTCTGTATTGACACTTTTCCTGTTTGATGGTTCGCCGGAGGGCATAGCAGGATTTTTTATGCGCTTCCGGGTTAGAGTCCCGCACATTGAAAGCGGAAGCTCTACCCTTTAGCTCAGTGCGAATGTTGCCTGAGCCTTAGGATTTATGATTACAGTTATTTTCCAATGTCCTCACATAGATTGGCATACAACAAATGTGTGAGTGTTGTGTGTTGTACAATGACCTTGTTCTCCATCCAATCCCCCCAGGACCTAGCACCACCTGTACGGAGGACTCCTGCTACAATCAGGGGGTGTGTCTCCAGCAGTGGGAGGGCTTCTCCTGCGACTGCACCATGACGTCCTATGGAGGCTCCTTCTGTAGCGACCGTGAGTACAACATCGCCGTGCTGGGTTGTGTGAAGGTTGTGTATGTTGTGTGAAGGTTGTGTGTAGGTTGTGTAAGTGTTGTGTTGTGTAGAGTGGTCTGGTTGTATTTAAGCAATAAGCCCCTAGGGGTTGTGGCATATGGCCAATACACCACGGCTAAGGGCTGTTCTTAGGCACAACGCAACACGGAATCAGCATTCAGGGCTCGAACTACCCAGTTTATAAATGGGTATAGACTACTTTCAGTTGCAGGTAATATACAGTATGTCATGCTTGGTTTGAAGTATCTTTTGGGTCTGTGTTTGATAGCTCTCTGGCGCCTCCCTAGTGGACACATTAAGATATGAACGCTTGTTAGTATGAGAGGCTCATTTGGAGTGAGTTAGCATTCTATCCATATCCCCCACAGGCTAAATTCATCTAGAACACGGCCAGAGAGATACGGTCCAAGGCTCATAGAGCAGTGGGTTTACTTTGTTAGCTTATTAAGGAGTTAAACTCAGATCCATATTGACCTCCTCTTATCTTGCCTGTGATGAGTTTGAGGGTAGAATAATTGGAGGAGAGGGGAAGAGAGGCACGCCGATGCCTATGCTCTCCTAGCTCAGCAAAGTGTCAGTGGGGCTATTAGTGAGTTTAATATCCAGATTTATTTTTAAAGATTGGAGAGATTGGTGTTTGTGGTGCTGAGGTCGGCTGAGATGCCCAGAAGCGGCCAACGAGAGTGGTGAACATGTGCGTGTGCATGTGTGTGTGTGTGTGTGTGTGTGTGTGTGTGTGTGTGTGTGTGTGTGTGTGTGTGTGGGTAGAGAGAGAGAGTAATCCCTCCAGCAGCCAGCCCCAAAGTCTCTACACATTTACCAATAACCATAATATCTCCTAGAGATCAAGCTCGTTCTATAGCAATTGCTACCACCTGACGTAGCACCCAGTAAAACCAATGTTTCTTACTGACTACAAAGTCTATTCACCATCCTCCTAACCAAGAGAATATCGACATTGACATTATCTTGCCTAATGGTATCCTCTATAGTGTAGAGCTAAAATGACCTAATCGGTGACTGAAGAGTGAGGACTAATACTGAGGGAGTCATTTATTTCTGATTAAACCAGTTCTACTGACTGTCTAATGGCAGACTTTCATCAATCAGCGGCTTCCAACAGAGACGCAGCACACTAGGTCACTGGACCTCTGCGCCTCGCTAATAGGCCCCTATCCCTTTGGTTTGCTGACCATTGCTTGTGCTGTTGCGGAAAATTCTCAACAATAATCAGCCACAATTAGGATAACTTTTGAAGGGCTAAGCAGGTTTTATTTTTCTTAACATTTGATTTTGAGATGTTTAAGTTTGATGTCTGAAAGGTCTTTTTCAGGTCGGCTCAGACACCTTCATATATTATAATATATATTAAACTGAGAGTGCTATTGGCTGCTGGCTAGGTCTCACTTCTCTCCTCTCCTCCGACCATATACTAATAAGCTTGACTATCTGCATGGTTGTGTTGTGTGCTGCTGTTGTGTTCCTGTCTGTTTCTTCCATAGCGTTCTAAAAAGCCGAAGAGACTTCCTTTACCGCCGCCTTTGAGCAGAGACAAAAACCTCTCCTTTACCGTTCTTTCACTGCAATATATTTGTTCTCAGTGACATTCAAGTTCCTATTCTGTCTTGTTATCTGATTTGAAGACGTCTATCCTTCAGCTTTCTTGGCTTGTGTAACATTGATTTGAAGACGTAATGTGTCACTTTTCAAGGAATTTTCCTTTCTCCACCAATGCAAGGTAGGACTGTGTACGAGTGGAGACCCTGACGTTCTCCACCTCTTTGTGCCTATGCATACCATTGTGAATCTGAAAATAGTGACTGTTTAGAAGTGTACTGTAACTACTCTGAACCAGTGTGCGGTTTACAATGTACTCTCAATAGTTCATGATTCTTCTCCTGCATTCGCCCTAGGCTATAGAGTGGCTAAACGTCATGTATCATTGTATGTGTTCTCGAATGACTTCCCAGCCATTGGTTTGAAAAGAAAAGCATTTTCACTGATAACATGTGTTATGCTTTAGAAAAGAGCAGGTGTTGAGCATTTGAATAACTTTCAAGGTTTCTTTATATTCAATGTGCCTTTATATTTAAGGTGCCTTTATATTAAATTTGCCTTTATGTTTAAGGTGCCTTTATATTTAAGGTGCCTTTATATTAAATTTGCCTTTATGTTTAAGGTGCCTTTATATTTAAGGTGCCTTTATATTTAAGGTGCCTTTATATTAAATGTGCCTTTATGTTTAAGGTGCCTTTATGTTAAATTTGCCTTTTGGTGCCTTTATATTCAATGTGCCTTTATATTTAAGGTGCCTTTATATTCAATGTGCCTTTATATTTAAGGTGCCTTTATATTCAATTTGCCTTTATATTTAAGGTGCCTTTATATTTAAGGTGCCTTTATGTTTAAGGTGCCTTTATATTCAAGAGGGCCTTTATGTTTAATGTTAAGGTGCCTTTATATTAAAGGTGCCTTAATGTTTAAGGTGCCTTTATATTTACTTTAAACAAGCATGCGTACACACACACACACACACACACACACACACACACACACACACACACACACACACACACACACACACACACACACAAATCCTTTCCTCAAACAGTGTGGTACTATATATTTGGTCTCTTGCTCTGCCACTAGAGTGTGTTTAGTATTCTGCACGCTCGTTGAAATGTACCTGAGAATAAAATGAATCTCATAAGCACAGCTACACATGTGACTGCAGTCTTGATCACATACACAGTCAGAGATGAGCAATTATGTTATCTGCCCCTCCAACACAGTGACATACTGAGACAGGCAAACACTCACTCACACGCCTGCTCAGACACACACCGTGACCCCTCACTGCTCACCCTCCACACGCATCCACCCACCACCCCTAAAAAGAGATATGAAAATCAATAGAATTCTCCTCAAAGAAGCTTAAAGAATGGAAGGATTTCAGCCCTTTTTTAAAATTCCAGTCTTAAATTAACATATTGATTCTCCCTGGCCTGCTCTTTGTGGTCCTCCGTCCAGGCCCCCTTGTTGGCTGTAAAGAGGAGTGAGGCCTTAGAACTGTGGAAGCCAGTGTGTGTGTGTGTGTGTGTGTGTGTGTGTGTGTGTGTGTGTGTGTGTGTGTGTGTGTGTGTGTGTGTGTGTGTGTGTGTGTGTGTGTGTGTGTGTGTGTGTGTGTGTGTGTGTGACTTCCACCCGGCGTGTTTTATCACTATAGCCAGATGGCCACAAAGGAGATGAGCCTCGCTCACATGAAAGGGGTGAGCAAGACACGCACAAAAACACTCACACATGTTTTGGTTGGTAGAGAGACCGATTAACAGCTAGATGTATCCAGTTGTTTCCGACTCCTTACTTTGGGCAGGAGAGGCTTCTTTTCTAAAGTATCTTTACATTTCAAGAGTGCACTCAATTATAATCCTACGCTAGCCTGGATGTCAACTAGCGTTGTTGCTCCACTCACCGATTATGAACACAGATGAGGCATATGGATTTACTAGAAAACTGCCGGGAGAGACTGTTGTTGTCGGCTATTTACCACACAATATTTGACAGTGATGTTTATGATAATATTTCCCACAAACCACTAAATTACCACAGAAACAAGACGCCTGGACAAAAACACGGCTCGACATTTCAATGTCCTCATTAATCCAATCATCTTTATTGCATGATAAGCTCTACGGAGGCTGAAGCCGTTGCTGGCATGGGATTGGTCACATTCTATCTGAAGGTAAGTCTCTTTGAAGATTCACACACCTTTGTTCCCTGGTGGACATAACATGGTGTGACATGTGGAGGCTGTGGGCGATAAATGGGAAGTGCCCAGGTTAGCTGTTCTAAGGGCTGTTCTGACGCCTGTTGTTGAGGCCCAAGCCCTCCGGCAGTTCTTCTAATGCATAGGAGATGTGATATTTTCAGTGCTTTGGTCACACACTTCTAGCATTAGGCATTCTCCTCACAGACTCAGATACTTTTACACTCTACGTGCTCTGCTCGTTTGAGTCTGACTACAGAGTTACTCAGTTTTGGGGCTAAGACAGTTGGGAAAGGATTTATGGAAGTTATATTTGAATAAATGGCAAAAGATAATTGTTTTATACTATATATGAGACAACTCACATACAATCCAGACTGGAGACTACTGCTCTGTCTCTCGCATGTTTTCCTCTTGTATCTATCTGCATGATTTATGAGAGCTTCCTCATAACAGGAACAATGGAAGACCATTGGAGACTTTAGAGAGAAGGATTGATTGACAGCTATCTGTCTGAACCAAAGACAGAGAACCACCTGTTTACTTCTCTTCATTTGTTTGTTGAAAACACATATTTTTCCACCAGTTTTTCCTAGTGTTCCATCCTATGAACTCAACTGAGAATGAAACAAAGGCACACCACAGAGGATATTTGGAGACATGTCCTTTTGGAGAGGCTCTCTGTTTTTTTGTGTAGAGTGGTATTGTTGCCAGTGACCCACTCTGTGACGGGTTCACTATGTTGAGCTGGAAAGGCTGGCGAAGGTGGACGTCTGATATCTCTGTTGGATGAGTGTGTGGGAAGGAGAGAAACAAAGGAAACTGGGTATCGCACGCGTACATACACATTCTGTGTGAAAGTCTTTGTTATTCCGAGCCAGTGTCGGGTGCACTGGTCCATTTTTCTGCATAGTGTATAAATGGAGCACTTGGTATTCCACAGTATTCCTCAGTAACTAAGTCAGAATGCACCGCTGTGGAAGTGCATGCAATGTGTGGCTTAGGTTTCAGCGTTCTGTGCGCATGGGTGTGCGTGTGTGTGTGTGTGTGTGTGTGTGTGTGTGTGTGTGTGTGTGTGTGTGTGTGTGTGTGTGTGTGTGTGTGTGTGTGTGTGTGTGTGTGTGTGTGTGTGCGTGTGTGTGTGTGTGTGTGTGTGTGTGTGTGTGTGTGTGTGCGCGGTTGCGCGTGTGTGTACATGTCTATGCCACATCGTGCTAACCTGATGCTGCGTCTGCTCATGTCGTCCTTCACATGTTTTTCTCCATGGTTCTCAGAGAGTGTACACTGTGTTTGTAAGAAATGACACGTCCGGCCTTGTTAGTCACTGGAGTTAAGAGGATCCCTTTGTTTTGCAGCTGCCCAATGATTTGATTGCTCCTTTTTCTGTTCTATTCAGCGAAAGTCTGAGCAGAGAATACTCTGTGTGTGTCTTCAGTTGCATGGTGCGTTGTTCGAATATAGCCGGCTGCTGGTGCTTCGTGCCATCTAACACATAGGGCATGCTTGTCGGTCAGCAACACAGCAGTTCTCAGACACACTCTTCTCCCCTCCCTCCCTCCCTCCCTCCCTCCCTCCCTCCCTCCCTCCCTCCCTCCCTCCCTCCCTCCCTCCCTCCCTCCCTCCCTCCCTCCCTCCCTCCCTCCTTCCTTCCTTCCTTCCCTCCTTCCTTCCTTCCTTCCCTCCCTCCCTCCCTCTTCTCTCTCCTCCATCTCTCCCTCCTATCTCTCTCTCCTTCATCTCTCGCTCCCTCCTTCTCTCTCCTCCATCCCCCCCTCCATCTCCCCCTCCCTCCTCTCTCTCCTCCATCTCCCTCCCTCCTACTCTCTCCCTCCCTCCCTCCCTCCTCTCTCTCCTTCATCTCTCCCTCTTCTTCTTCTATGGTATCATCAAAGACTGTATGTAGATAGCTAAAACTGCTTCTCCAATAGAAATCCCAGATCACACTTGTAGGCAATGTCACGGCAATGTTGGCTAGCTAAGCTCACATGTCCTCCATCTGGTCTAACGGTCGCACTGAACTGCGTTGTTTTTGACATCAATGAAAAGGTGTCAGTTTGTCACTTTCACGAGGTTGGAGTAATAACAAGTTCAACTGCTTAAGACATGGGCTCCAATCTAGGTTGCGTCTTTAGATTTCGAAAAAATGAACAACTAAGGAAGAATTTTTCACTTCTCTAATTGACATCTCAAACCGCGGTCTGGTCTGCTTGGTCTGTTTCGCAAGCGTTCCCAGAAGCCTTTGCGATGTTGCGCCTTTGGGTTTAGAAACTCTGTGGTATTATCATGGTAAGCCTGCTGTTGCAGAAGATTGTTAGGGAGAGTGGAGTCGTGATGTAGTTTGCAATGCGGTAAGGGTATAGGCCCAGAGTCAGTCCTGTCAATCCGTCAGTCAGTCCATGTTCTAGCTAGGCTAATATTGTAGGCTTTATGGTCTATAGGAAATAGATTGGTAGTACCAGCCCTTTAACAGCCATAACTCTCACCAACCAGCAGCAGCAGCATCATTCTCTCGAACTCTCAGCAGTCTTGATCAGAGCTGATTATTGAGATGCATGTAGCATCACGCCTCGCTGACAGGAATCGTTGACTGATCATCACTGGGTCTCAGCCCCCTCTACCAAACTGGGACGTCTCTGAAAGTGGCCAATCTGCTCCTGAGAAGACTGAAATGAAAGAGAGATTAATTTGAGGGGTCAGATGTCTCTTCTCTCTGTAATTTGAACGTCGAGCCTGAACCTTGGCAGCCGTACTCTGTTCAACACAACTTTAACATGGAAAACACAGCCTGGAAACTCTCTGGCTCCAGAGCATATAACGAGATAATAGTCTTGCCTGTGTCCATCTTACCCTTGAAAAACACTAAAGTAAATGCTGAAGACATTAGTAGACAGGGTCGTGAGAGCAGAAAAAAAATGTCCCCCCAGAACCCCTGATCTGATAAAGAAAAGAAATCCTCCTCACCAGAACTACACCACTGCTTGACGAACATCTCATTCCAAAACCATGGGCATTAATACGGAGTTGGTCCTCCCTTTGCTGCTATAACAGCCTCCACTCTTCTGGGAAGGCTTTCCACTAGATGTTGGAACATTGCTGCTATAACAGCCTCCACTCTTCTGGGAAGGCTTTCCACTAGATGTTGGAACATTGCTGCTATAACAGCCTCCACTCTTCTGGGAAGGCTTTCCACTAGATGTTGGAACATTGCTGCTATAACAGCCTCCACTCTTCTGGGAAGGCTTTCCACTAGATGTTGGAACATTGCTGCTATAACAGCCTCCACTCTTCTGGGAAGGCTTTCCACTAGATGTTGGAACATTGCTGCGGGGACTTGCTTCCATTCAGCTGCAAGAGCATTAGGTTGGCTGGTAGCCTAGTGGTTAGAGCGTTGAGCCAGTAACCGGAAAGGTTGTTATATTGAATCCCCGAGCTGACAAGGTAAAAATATGTTGTTCTACCCCTGAACAAGGCAGTTAACACACTGTTCCTAGGCCGTCATTGTAAATAAGAATTTGTTCTTTACTGACTTGCCTAGTTACATAAAGGTTAAATAAAACATTTGTGAGGTTGGGCGATTAAGCCTGCCTCGCAGTCGGCATTCCAATTCATCCAAAAGGTGTTTGATGGGATTGTGGTCAGGGCTCTGTGCAGGCCAGTCAAGTTTGTCCACACCAATCTCGACAAACCATTTCTGTATGGACCTCACTCTGTGCACGGGGGAATTCTCGTGCTGAAACAGGAAAGGGCCTGTTAATATTGTTGCCACAAAGTATAACTGTTGCCTCAAGGTTGGAAGCACAGAATCATCTATAATGTCATTGTATACTGAAGCATTAACATTTCCCTTCACTGGAACTAAGCTGCCTAGCCCAAACCATGAGAAACAGCCCCAGATCATTATTCTTCCTCCACCAAACTTTACAGTTGGTACTATGTATTGGGGCAGGTAGCGTTGTTCTGGCATCCGCCAAACCCAGATTTGACTGCCAGATGGTGAAGCGTTTCCACTGCTCTAGAGTCCAATGGAGGCGAGCTTTACACCACTCCAGCCGACTCTTGGCATTGTGTGTGGTGATCTTAGGCTTGTGTGCGGCTGCTCGGCCATAGAAACCCATTTCATGAAGCTCCAAAAAAACAGTTATTTTGCTGATGTTGCTTCCTGAGTCATTTTGGAAGTCAATAGTGAGTGTTGCAACTGAGGACAGACAATTTTTACGTGGTATGCTCTTCAGCACTCGCCGGTCCCGTTCTGTGAGCTTGTGTGGCCCACACTTTGCGGCTGAGCCGTTGTTGTTCCTAGACTTTTCCACTTCACAATAACATCACTTTGACTTGACTGGGGACAGCTCTAGCAGCGCAGACATTTGATGAACTGACTTGTTGGAAAGGTGGCATCCTATGATGGTGCCACGTTGAAAGTCACTGAGGTCTTCAGTAAGGCCATTCTACTGCTGATGTCTGTTACATGGCTGTCTGGTCGATTTCATACACCTGTCAGCAACGGGTGTGGCTGAAATAGCCGAATCCACTAATTTCAAGGGGTGTCCACATACTTTTGTATATATAGTGTACCTGAAGGGACCTTAGAAGAATGTCTCTCTCTCTCTCTCTCTCTCTCTCTCTCTCTCTCTCTCTCTCTCTCTCTCTCTCTCTCTCTCTCTCTCTCTCTCTCTCTCTCTCTCTCTCTCTCTCTCTCTCTCTCTCTCTCTCTCTCTCCTCTCCTCTCCTCTCCTCTCCTCTCCTCTCCTCTCCTCTCCTCTCCTGTTCCCCTCATCATCTCATTGTTGGTGTTGTTTATATTCCCTCCGCCACCGCTCACGCCTCTTCCGCTGCATTCGTAAGACGGGGGCCCTGGGAGAGACGGCTCCCACCCGAGCAATTAACGAGTGTCTCATTAGGCGAGAAATGCAGTGTGAACCGCTCATAAACCCGTGGCTGTAGTTCATACAGGACCGTAAATACAACTAATGCAGCTCCTTTACTGGGTGAAAATCCTCTGGAACAAGAAAAAAATACAAGGATGGGGATCACTATCTGCTCCGTCCCAGACACCGGGGGACTGGAGGGATGAAAGGGGGAAAGTAGATGATGTTGGAGCATATGGTAGAGAGCCAACTCTGGCCTCCCAAAGTGAGAGGGAAGGAAAAACCTTGGTGGACTGGCGGCTGTATTTTGTGGTTCTCAGGAGATAGTGGCAGGGGAATGGGATGTCATCACATATGCATTTAGAAGGGTTGTTCAAATAACATAACTGTGGTAAGAAAATCTTATTTTCCACATGTAACAATTGTGTTCTGAATGTATTTGATTGGAGTCAATCTCTACTGTACATTCCATTTCATCGTCACGACCTACAGCGTGGAATTCAGACCCAGTCTCACCACCAACCTTTTCCGTCCCCCTGTATTGGCCTACTTCACTGGTCGGAGTCGTTTTCCTCTCTTAGAACCTGAGACATCAATAAAAAGCTAGAATGCTTTGTCGCCATTTGGAGACATATGTACTTGTCCGTGAGGCAGTTTACCTGAGGTATGGCTTTGGTAGGTTAGCGTAGCTAGCATCTGGCCAATTGTGTCCTCAGGGTGAACAACTGAACAACGCTCGACTCCAATCAAAAGAGACTGTATGGCTTTGTGGCAGAACGGATTGGTGGCGTTTTCCAGGTCGTCATAGCATAATTACTAAACTGATTGCTTCTTCACCATGACACATATTAAAGGGCAATTAATGCCGGAGGTAATTGCTTCGAGACCCACTCCCTCCACTTGCTAGCGTTATCAAAGGCCTAGCGTCTCGTTTCACATTGAAGAGGAGAGGAAGGGAGGGAAGAGGGAGACGGGTGAAAGCAATTATTTATCGGAGCACTTGGATCACGTGTTATATTAGTCAATTGTGTTTGTTGACGGTTTGTAAATCACAGCTTCAAACGTCTGATTAGTTAGAGTGCCAAATCTGACTGGCTGTTGCGACACGTTGTCTGAATACACACATGCACACACACACACACAGACATACACACAGTCCTTTACGTGGCTCAGGATGGGGTAGCCTTTTTTCATCATGCGTTTTTCACCTTAAGTTCAACCTGAGCATTAGATGGGGAATCACTTATTGTTAAAGTCCTAGTTGTTTCAACCACTCAAGGCTTCTCATTTCTTCAATTCCCAGCATTTGGGAGTTTGTCCTGATTCAAAGTTGCTTGCCACTGCATTATAACAAATACAAAATAATATGGTTATTACATTTGAATAAATACCGTCTCTGATCAACTCTTACAACCAAAATGACAAACATGGCTGTTGCTGTGATCAGTTTTCTTTAGCGGAGTGAGCTCCAGGGTAACGCGTTACTTGCCCCAGTAGGAAACAGAAAGCACCAGTACTTTTAATGTATGGTACTGTGTCACTTGGCAATGGAAACAGACATCATTTGCGGCTTTCCTATACAATGCATAGGTCAACATCACCTTTTGCTACTATCCAAACCTAGGGCAGAGTGTGTCAGAGACCTTCCTTTGTGTGTAGGAGTTCCTCAGCAAGAGGTTGTTGATTATGGATGAATTGAAGGAGGGATGGAAGGAGGTCAGAGGTCTAGGGCGTCCCTGACGGCAGTATCTTTAGGTTGCCCAGCAACGGGCCTTTCAGGAAGAAATTATCTCTCCTCCTTTTTCCCTCTTTTCCTGTTTATCGCTTCAAGCATTTTGTGATCCCCTCTCCCCCCTCCTTCCCTCCCACACACCAATCAACACATACATGCACACGGCATAACATTTACTCACACACACACAGGTGCAGACGGTTACTGTGATTGATAATGATGACTCCACACCATGACGTCCTGTTAGTGCCGTGGGCCGCAGAACACACTTCTTTACAAATAGAAATGCATCTCCTCCCCAAAAACACGACTGACATTGAATTGCCGCTTCTTAACAGGATTGGCCTCATTTGGAATTGAAGGCAGTCAATTTAGGAAGTAAAATTAAATTGCAATTCAGTTATATAAAAAATTGCATTTATTTTCAATGGCTTCTCAATAAACTGAAAAGTAGAAGCAATTTTTTAAAGGTTTTTTATATTTCAGAATTCGAATTAAGTCCAACCCTGCTTCTTAATGCCTAGTATATTTCTGTAATGCGTTGTGGTGCTTTCATGACAAGAATATTAAGTAACTATACTGTACGTTCCAACCACAAACACACACGGATGTACAGCACAGTAACTCTTCATTGAAAAACTATAAAATGGTGGTAGCTAATGTTCTTTACTTCTCCCCTCAATGTTCGTGGCTTCTTGTCCAACATAGAGGGCCCTCTTTGTCAAGGGCAGCTTTTGCCATAGATTGATTCATAGCTCTTTAACACATCGGATATCACTGGTCCATGTCTGGCTCAAAGGAACACTTGGCTATCCGTGGCTGTTGTTCCTTCTCCGATGGTTTCTTTTCCTGTACATGATGGCAATGACAAGTGTGATCTCCCCAGATGACTAAATGGACCCAGTGTGGTGCCTAGGTGATTAAGCCAATGGCCCCTCAGCAGCCACCACTGACACACACACACACACACACACACACACACACACACACACACACACACACACACACACACACACACAACATACAAATACTGAGACAGACAGACACAGACAGCCTGGGGTATGTTTCAGGCATCATTGAATGGATGACTGTTTCTCTGTGGTGGTCTGTGTCCGTGGTGTTGGTCTCTCCTCAGTCTTTTAGCCTCAGTGATCTGGACCCAGAATGGACCCAGACATGCAGAGACCGAGAGTCATTAAGGAGGCTGTTAATCTCTCGCCTGCTGCTCGACATAAACACACACACACACGCACTCACACACTCACACTCACACACACTCACACACACATTGGCACCAAACATAAGCTGCCTCAGCTCATAGTCAAACACTCCCTCCCACACACACACACACACACACACACACACACACACACACACTCACACTCACCCCTCGACGTCTGCAGCCAGTCAGCCAGCCAAGAGTAACCCTCATCAGAACAATACTGATCTGCTGAAGTAAACCGACGACTCATACGAATGGATACAGTACATTGGCAAGGTGGTTGATACGGTGTGTGTGTTATGCAAGCACGAGAGAGCGTTTGTCAGTGGAGCCACTGGCAGCCTGAAATAATGACCTTTGCGGTAGGGGAGTATGGACTGGGACTCTGAGCCTAGAATATTAGTAGACATTATTATTTTAATATTGAATATGAATATTGTCACCCTCCCCGTAGCCCACACCTTCTTTTTGCTCTCTATTTCTCTCATCCGAACCCACATACCAGAATGTCACTGTCGATATCAGAGCCAAACACAAGCATCTTATACAGATCATCAGGTTGGACACCCTCACCTCTCTCCTCTCCATTGGCCTTGCTTCGTTCCTTCCATCCATGCTTGAGTGTGTATGTATCCCTGCCCGTGCGCTCATGATCTGGATCAAGGGACACACCACCACCTCTCCCCCACCCCTCCCTGAAAAACCCCAGTCCCGCTTTATCACTAAATCTGTAATGGAATTTGTAAGGTGTAAAAAATCTGGCATTCTAAAGCGGGGCTGAATAAGGAATGGCTAGTGAGATCATAAATAATTGGAGGCCAACGTGAACGACAAATCATTGATCTCCACAGGTCTTCCTAATATACAATGCGCCGTGTTTAACAGCACAGACCCAGCTCGTGACGTTTTAATACATTTCTCTCTCTTTCCGTCTCTCTTTTTTACGACGTTTGCAGTTATTACGATCCGTCCGGGGAGCCTCGGCTGAGACTGAGAAGAATCCTATTGATATTTTGCTCCTTTTCGCGAGCAGCGGGACAACAGGCTTATTTACTGGGGATGATTTGCCCACAGCTGTAAACTCTAACCTTCAACTGGAAAAGAGCTGGAGCTCCCGGTCTGTTTTCGCTAAGGCCCTTTTCACTCGCCCGGATTTAATTGAATGAAGCGAAGTCCTAATGTGTGTGTGCCTGCCTGTGTGTGTGTTTGTGTGTGTGTGTGTGTGTGTGCTCTAGTTATTACAGTGGTGCACTCTGAGTCTTTTACTGCTTTTACCGTTCATTTACATTGCTCTAATTTGTAGTCTCAACCAGAAAAAAAAAAAAACTTATTTCAAAGTGGGAAATTTAGTCTGACTGTGGGAATAAACCCAGCTCTCTCTTCTTTCAATATAAGATTCCTGGCCCGGTCAGAATGGTTCCATGCATTGAGGTTTAATGCTGATATGTCATGGCTCTAAATCCTAGGTTCCTACACTATCATGAGCTGAACATTCATCTGATTTATACTTTCTTAGGAATTCCAAATCAATACCCAGCTCATGCTGGGAACTCCAACGAGGCATTATATCAAACAGATCAATGCTCTTTTCTCAGACCATCCACTTTATTTCTTCTGAACTCTCCTTATTCTATTGAGATCACTCTGAGAATACATCATCCCTTTACAACGGTACAACGCCCAGTTATTAACATCAATTCACCCAGCCCAATGGCATAACATTCACAAATGAAACAATATTGATTTGTGTCCGCAGCATTCCAATATGTCCCATTGTTTTTACAGTGGGGAAATCAGACGTATTGAACCCCTTGATTGAAACACTTCTTTGAGGTGTGAATTGCAATCCAAGATGGTTCCTTGGAATACGTAAATAGCGATGGAACCCTGTTCGAAGCGCTATCAGGGACAGAGGATGAAAACACTGAATGATCTCGTTGGAGTACCTATGGACTAGTCCAGTGGTTACCAACTCTGGTCCTCCAGTACACCCAACAGCACACAATTTGTTGTAGCCCCAGACAAAAACACCTGATTCAACTCAGTGAGGGCCTGATGACTAGTTGAATCTGGTGTGTTTGTCTAAACCACTATGGACGTGTGTTGCAGTCATTCTTATTGAATGATCTCCCTCTTTCCCGCCATACCATCTATGGTTCTCTCTTGCTTCTGCAGTTCTCCTACTCTCTCTCTCTCTCTCTCTTTCCCATCTCGCTCTCTCTGTCTCTCTCTCATTCTTTCTCTCTCATTCTCTCTCTCTCTTTCCCATCTCTCTCTCTCTCTCTCTCTCTCATTCTTTCTCTCTCATTCTCTCTCTCTCATTCTCTCTTTCTCTCTCTATCTTTGTCTCTCTCTCTTTCTCTCTTTCTCTCTCTCATTCTCTCTTTCTCTCTCTTTCTCTCTCTCTCATTCTTTGTCTCTCTCTCTCTCTCTCTTTCTCTCTCCCTCTGTCTCTCTCTCTCTCTCTCTCTTTCTCTCGCTCTCTGTCTCTCTCTCTCTGTTTCGCTCTCTCTGTAACTGTGATGTGGACTTGTGTAATTAGTTTGATGATATGCTTTGCTGACTGCATTATGCAGATTTGGGATGGACAGGTGTTATTCTCAGTAGGCGGCCCAGTTAGTATCCATAGTAACGTGCTGTGTATCAGTTATGTATGGTTCTGTACAACAGAAGTACAAAGACGTACAAGTTACAGACTGCTCCTTTTGATGCTCTTGGAACGCTGTAATATAGCACGGCTGTGTCTATCGCTCTGTCTCTCTCTACCTCTCTACCTCTCTCTCTGTCTCTCCATCTCTATCTCTCCTCTCTCTCTACCCCTCTCTCTCTCTCTACCTCTCTCTCGCTACCTCTCTCTCTCTCTCTCTCCAATTCAATATGCTTTATTGGCATGACTTAACAATGTACATATTGGCAAAGCTTATTTGGATATTTACAATATAAAAATAAATAATAATGAGAATCAAATTGTCAATGGGACAACCTCTCTCTCTCTCTCTGTCTCTCCATCTCTCTCTATCTATCTCCCCATCTCTCTCTCAGTCTCCCCATCTCTCTCTCTCTCTGTCTCCTCTCTCTCGGTCTCTCCATCTCTCTCTCTCTACCTCTCTCTGTCTGTCTCTCTGTCTAGCATCTCTTCACTTCTTAATATATCACAGATACTCCAGCTGCAGCATAATGTAGACTCCACCAGTAGATTTTCATTCCCAGCAGGCATCATCCTTTGGTAACACACCTCATAGTGAATCAGTCTCTCCAATTTCCGTAATAACGATGAGAAAATAACTGACGATGAATGTTATTCATCAACACAAACACTGAGTGTACAAAACATTATGAACATAGACTGACCAGGTGAATCCAGGTGAAAGCTGTGATCCCTTATTGTTTTCACCTGTTAAATCCACTTCAATCAGTGTAGATGAAGGGGAGGAGACGGGTTAAAGAGGGAAAAAAAATATTTAAAATATTGAAGTGCCTTTGAACGCGGTATGGCCCTAGATGCCAGGAGCACAGGTTTGTGTCAAGAACTGCAACGCTGCTGGGTTTCACACTCAACAGCTTTCTGTGTGTATCAAGAATGGTCCACCACCCAAAGGACATCCAGCCAACTTGACACAACTGTGGGAAGCATTGGAGTCAACATGGACCAGCATCCCTGTGGAAGGCTGTTGACCCCTTGTAGAGTCCATGTCCTGACGAATTGAGGCTGTTCTGAGGGCAAAAGGGGGCGCAACTCAATATGTGACAGGTGTTCTTAATGTTTTGTACACTCAGTGTACACTGTAGTGTTATTCCAGCAGTGCGGATAAGAAGGTCGACTGATGCGCAGGCATTACAAAACAGCCCGATGTCCTTGCGCATGGAGAATAGTATTATGTTGACAGTACAGACAGCTCTGTACTCTGAATATTTATTGGGCTTAACAAAATACACAGACAAACCTAAAGCCCCTTTGGGAAGAATTGTATGAATAAATTTGCAAGATTGACATTGCAAGCTTTTGGCAAGTTTATTTAGTAATCTTGGTAAAGGTTTCCAGACATGTCATTATCAAGTTTGGTTTTATTACCATCCTTGGTCTCATAAGTTTCACAATTTAAAATGACATATTTCACCTCCCACTGGAAGAATGCATCCGGTACTATTTGTAACCGTCCTGGCAAGGCATCGACAGAGATCGCTTACTGTTCTTTTGCCCGACGGTGGAGGTGAGCTGGTCCTTTTTTCTGACTGGGGCTTGTGGTTTAGTGTTGTATTATTCATGGGACAAATGCTTGTAAATAGAGTATGCGATTGTGTTTTAGCTCGGGCACTGCTGGGTTTTAGATTGTGTTTTAGCTCGGGCACTGCTGGGCCACCCCTGGCAAAACATTTCCTACAGTAAGTGCTTTAAAAAGAAAGGTTGTGGGGGAGAAAGAACAGCGATGTGTATCAAAATGCTGAACCAACATTACGTCCCTTCCCCTTTAATAGCCTTTGCAGGGTTGTAAGGGAACTAAGTCTGAAAGCTCATTTTGAGCCGGGACCCACAATTGCAACAGGGGAGAAAATGTGCTAAGTAGAACACAATAGATGTCTCTTTTTTTCACTGCGACCCCTCCTTGCCAGGAGTTTGAGTTGTGTACATAAGCTGTGACACCTAAGAGACCTCCCATGTCCCCAGAATTTAAGTTGACGAGGAGGTCTTTCATTTAAGTTGATAAGGCTGGTGTTGTAATTGGTAATGCAGTCTGTTTCTCTCTCAGAGCATGTCTATAGAAAAGCAGGATGAGTCAATGATCAAGGGAGGAGAGAGAGAGAGAGAGAGAGAGAGAGAGAGAGAGAGAGAGAGAGAGAGAGAGAGAGAGAGAGAGAGAGAGAGAGAGAGAGAGAGAGAGAGAGAGAGAGAGAGAGAGAGAGAGAGAGAGAGAGAGAGAGAGAGAGAGAGACGAACAAACAACCCAGCATTCCACAGGGGCAGTGAACAAGGGAGAGTGGAAGAGAGGAGGTAAATAAGAGATGAGGAGTCAGAGCAGTCCTTTAAATTCCAGACGGGGGACCGAGTCTTGTCCTGACCTTTTCTTGCACCACAGGGGGGCGGGCCACTCCGGGGCCTTTAACTGAAATCATCTCATATCAGGAAGTGACCAGAATACCGAGAGAGTTAAAGATCGGTCTTACAGACGTCAGACACACCACTTTTCACACGGTGACATTTCTGAAGTGACATTCAGACTCTCCCTTCACCATGTCTAATGACTTAACCCGACAGCGAGACTCTCGTGCCATCTGACCATTAACTTGTCTCAGGGTTAACTGGCAGGATGAGAGCAGGGAGAGGCCCCAGTCACATGATGAGGCACTTTTGTTTCTGTGGAAAGGTGGACATTATAGCATATGTAATTACCAAGCTCTGGTCATTCTCTGCCCACCACCACTACAACAACCTCCCATCCCTCCTCTTCTTCCTTAGGCCATCTCTGGAGCAGAACTGGCAACCTATGACATGGCTGCCCTTAAACTCTTACTCAAGTAATTAAAACCTCTATGAGAGCGGTGACCCCCCCCATGCTATTGTTTGAGGAAAGTGCACAGTTATGTACTTGAAAATGTATCAATTGACCAATTAGGCACATTTGGGCAGACTTGGTACAACATTTTGAACAGCAATGCAATGGTTCAAATCAAATCAAATCAAATCTATTTATATAGCCCTTCTTACATCAGCTGATATCTCAAAGTGCTGTACAGAAACCCAGCCTAAAACCCCAAACAGCAAGCAATGCAGGTGTAGAAGCACGGTTCATTGGATCTGGTTCATTGGATCTGTTTAAGACCTTGCACACCCACTGCTGCCTTCTAGTGGCAAAAATCTAAATTGCGCCTAGACTCCTAAGTCATATAATTGTCTTTCTCTTGCATTTCAAAGATGATGGAAAGAAACAGAGCTAATGTGTTATATTCTCCTAAAATAATTTCACATTTCCACAAACTTCAAAGTGTTTCCTTTCAAATGGTATCAATAATATGCTTATCCTTGCTTCAGGTCCTGA
The DNA here is from genome assembly GCF_045791955.1 of Oncorhynchus clarkii lewisi. Lineage (NCBI taxonomy): Eukaryota > Metazoa > Chordata > Actinopteri > Salmoniformes > Salmonidae > Oncorhynchus > Oncorhynchus clarkii. The sequence continues at coordinate 41,486,708 of NC_092167.1, read as the reverse complement.
GCTACAGACAGTAAGATTTGGGTATGTCATTTTAGATGAAAATGAAAAAAAGGGTCCGATCCTTAAGAGATTTTAACATAATGGATAATAATTGGCCCTTCCCCGACCCCATCAAAAGGCTGGATGGAAATCATGCAATTGTTGGATTAACTAAAGCGCTGCTGTCACGCCCTGGCCATAGAGTGGCTTTCATTCTCTATCTTGGTTAGGCCAGGGTGTGACTAGGGTGGGCATTCTAGTTTCTTTATTTCTATGTTGGTGTGGTTCCCAATCAGAGGCAGCTGTCTATAATTGTCTCTGATTGGGGATCATATATAAGTAGTCCTTTTTCATTTGGGTTTTGTGGGTAGTTGTTTTCTGTTTAGTGTCTGCACCTGACAGAACTGTTTCGTTTTGTTCAAATTTGTTATTTTGTTGCGGTGTTCAGTTTTATTAAAAATCATGAACGCCTACCACGCTGGACCTTGGTCTCCTTCTTCATCCGACCACAGCCGTTACAGAACTACCCACCACAAACGGACCAAGCGGCGTGGCCGGGAGGAGCAGACAGAGTGGACATAGGAATACATTCTGGAAGGAAAGGATCGCCTGCCTTGGAAGCAGGTGGAAGCAACGAGGAAGGCGGAAGCAGCTAGTAAAGGGGCCCAGCGTTACACAGGGTCACGGCTGACAAGGAAGACCGAGAGGCCACTCCAAAACATTTTGGGGGGGCACACGGGGAGGTTGGCGGAGCTAACTCACAGTGCTCACAGTAGAGAACGTGGTACTGTTCAGGCACCGTGTTATGCGGTGAAGCGCACGGTGTCTCCGGTTCGCGTTCACAGCCCGGTGCGCCAGCTCTCTGCATGTGTCGTGCTAAAGTGGGCATCCAGCCAGGACAGATTGTGCCAGCACAGCGCTCCTGGTCTCTGGTGCGCCTCTTTGGCCCAGGGTATCCTGCGCCGGCTCGACGCACTGTGTCTCCGGTGCGCTGTCACAGCCCAGTGCATCCTATGCCTGCACTACGTGCGTGCCGGGCCAAAGTGGGCATTCAGCCAGGACGAGTGGTGCCAGCTTTAAGCACCAGATCTCCACGCTTACCACGCTGCACCTAGGTCCGGTCATTTCCTTGACGACGATCGTGACAGCTGCGTGATATCTGGCAGGAAATAGCCCCTACCTCTCTCTCTTCTGGACCGCTGTCTCCGCCCTTTTCACAATTAATCTTCACCTCCTCTGTAATTTATCACTTCTCATTTGTCTGGTCTCTCTCTCTCTCTCTCTTTTTCTCTCTCTCTACCTCTCTATCTCTCTCTCTGTGTACCTCTATATCTCTCTCTCTGTGTACCTCTCTCTCTCTCTCTCTGTCTGTGTACCTCTCTCTCTCTCTCTCTCTCTCTCTATGTATCCCTCTCTATGTATCCCTCTCTCTGTCTATGTCAACTCTTACTAAGAACATTTGTTATTGGCACATTTTCCTCGCTACATCACAGTGACTCAGGGGTGGTGTCGGAGAGCAACATCACAGTGACTCAGTGGTGGTGTAGGAGAACAACACCACAGTGACTCAGGGGTGGTGTCGGAGAACAACAACACAGTGACTCAGGTGTGGGGGAGGAGAGCAACATCACAGTGACCCAGGGGTGGTGTAGGAGAGCAACATCACAATGACTCAGGGGTTGAGGAGGAGAGCAACATCACACTGACTCAGGGGTGGTGTAAGACAGCAACATCACAATGACTCAGGGGTGGGGAAGGAGAACAACACCGCAGTGACTCAGGGGTGGTGTAGGAGAGCAACATCACAGTGACTCAGGGGTTGGGGAGGAAAACAACAACACAGTGACTCAGGGGTGGTGTAGGAGAGCAACATCACAATGACTCAGGGGTGGTGTAGGAGAGCAACAACAGTGACTCAGGGGTGGTGTAGGAGAGCAACAACACAGTGACTCAGGGGTGGTGGAGGAGTGCAACACCGCAGTGACTCAGGGGTGGTGTAGGAGAGCAACATCACAATGACTCAGGGGTGGGGAAGGAGAACAACATCACAGTGACTCAGGGGTGGGGGAGGAGAACAACAACACAGTGACTCAGGGGTGGGGGAGGAGAACAACAACACATTGACTCAGGGGTGGGGGAGGAGAACAACACAGTGACTCAGGGGTGGTGTAGGAGAGCAACATCACAGTGACTCAGGGGTGGTGTAGGAGAACAACAACACAGTGACTCAGGGGAGGTGTAGGAGAACAACAACACAGTGACTCAGGGGTGGTGGAGGAGAGCAACACCACAGTGACTCAGGGGTGGGGGAGGAGAACAACAACACAGTGACTCAGGGGTGGGGGAGGAGAACAACAACACAGTGACTCAGGGGTGGGGGAGGAGAACAACAACACAGTGACTCAGGGGTGGTGTAGGAGAGCAACATCACAGTGACTCAGGGGTGGTGTAGGAGAGCAACATCACAATGACTCAGGGGTGGTGGAGGAGAGCAACACCGCAGTGACTCAGGGGTGGTGTAGGAGAGCAACAACACAATGACTCAGGGGTGGTGTAGGAGAGCAACAACACAGTGACTCAGGGGTGGTGTAGGAGAGCAACAACACAGTGACTCAGGGGTGGTGTAGGAAAGCAACAACACAGTGACTCAGGGGTGGTGGAGGAGAGCAACACCGCAGTGACTCAGGGGTGGTGTAGGAGAGCAACAACACAGTGACTCAGGGGTGGTGTAGGAGAGCAACATCACAATGACTCAGGGGTGGGGGAGGAGAACAACAACACAGTGACTCAGGGGTGTTGTAGGAGAGCAACAACACAGTGACTCAGGGGTGGTGTAGGAGAGTAGCAACACAGTGACTCAGGGGTGGTGTAGGAGAGCAACATCACAGTGACTCAGGGGTGGTGGAGGAGAGCAACACCGCAGTGACTCAGGGGTGGTGTAGGAAAGCAACAACACAGTGACTCAGGGGTGGTGTAGGAGAGCAACATCACAATGACTCAGGGGTGGGGGAGGAGAACAACAACACAGTGACTCAGGGGTGTTGTAGGAGAACAACAACAGTGACTCAGGGGTGGGGGAAGAGAACAACAACACAATGACTCAGGGGTGGTGTAGGAGAACAACAACACAGTGACTCAGGGGTGGTGTAGGAGAGCAACATCACAATGACTCAGGGGTTGAGGAGGAGAACAACAACACAGTGACTCAGGGGTGGTGTAGGAGAACAACAACACAGTGACTCAGGGGTGGTGTAGGAGAACAACAACACAATGACTCATGGGTGGGGGAGGAGAACAACAACACAGTGACTCAGGGGTGGGGGTGGAGAACAACAACACAGTGACTCAGGGGTGGGGGACGAGAACAACAACACAATGACTCAGGGGTTGAGGAGGAGAACAACAACACAGTGACTCAGGGGTGGGGGACGAGAACAACAACACAGTGACTCAGGGGTGGGTTGCACCCCCTTGAGTTGCACCCCCTTTTGCCCTCAGAACAGCCTCAATTCGTCAGGGCATGGAATCTATAAAGTGTTGAAAGAGTTTGACAGAGATGATGGCCCATGTTGACTCCAATGCTTCCCACAGTTGTGTCTAGTTGGCTGGATGTACTTTGGGTGGTGGACCATTCTTGATACACACGGGAAACTGTTTAGCACGAAAAACCCAGCAGCGTTACCCTTCTTGACCCAAACTGGTGTGCCTGGAACCTAGCACCATACCCCGTTCAAAGGCATTTAAATATGTTATCTTGCCCATTTCACCCTCTGAATAACACACATACATAATCCATGTCTCAATTGTCTCCAGGCTTAACATTCCTTATTTAACATGTCTCCTCCCCTTCATCTACACTGATTGAAGTGGATTTGACAAGTGACATCAATAAGGGATCATAGCTTTCACCTGGATTCACCTGGTTAGTCTGTCATGTATATTTCTGTTTTATTCACACCAATTGACTTTTTTTTAAAGGAGAACTAGTCTTTTTAAAAAGCACTACACAAAAGCTCCATCGTCCTGACTCACTACTGATAGCACAGTTGAGTAGTCAGGGTCAGAGGTCATATCCATAAAGGGCACAGCTTGGCTTTAGCTAGCCCAGATACAGTAGGTTCCCAATCTCCCAACCTCATAAGTAGCTAACAAGAAGCCAATTCAGGATATCATTCAAGTTAGTGTAGCTAGCTTGTCTAACTATCTTAGCTGGCATGCCTGCTGGCAAGGTTGGTAGACTTTAGAAAAGCAAGCAATAACTAAATGTACTTAATGAGACTCATTATTTTCAATCTTTTACCAATATTTTAGCAGAGATGCAGAGAAGCATATTTAGTTCTTTAAAAAAATAACCGCTAGTCAGGAGGATACCGACAGCTCAAGAGGTATGCATAGACACACAACAAAATAAAGACATTTTTTTTAATTAGAAATAAAGGGATACGTAGGGATTTTGGCAATGAGGCCCTTCATCTACTTCCCCAGAGTAAGATGAACTCCTGGTTACCATTTTCATGTCTCTGTGTCCAGTATGAAGGAAGTTAGAAGTAGTTTTGCTAGCCAATGCTAACTAGCATTAGCATAATAACTGGAAGTCTGTGGGTATCTGCTAGCATGATAATAATGATTATGACTCTAGATTACAGATTGTTTCAGGTGTTTGAGAAATTCAAAATATTGCAACTTACAGACGAGAGGCATAGCCCCCCTCCAGACCACACCCCAGACATCTCTCCAGACAATTTTTCCAGACCCCAAGGAGGCCTTTTTCCTTTCGGTAGGCCATCATTGTAAACACAAATGTGTCCTTAACTGACTTGCCTAGTTAAATAAAGGTTAAATAAAATACAAATAAATCCTCACATACTTTGGGGTGCTTTCAAATCAAATCAAATCAAATCAAATGTTATTAGTCCCACACACCGAAGACAACAGGTGAAATGCATACTTAGAAGCCCCTAACCAACAATGCAGTTTAAAAAAACACGGATAAGAATAAGAAATAAAAGTAACAAGTAATTAAGGAGCAGCAGTAAAATAACAATAGCAAGACTATATACATACCGGTACAGAATCTGTTTACTTGAGGTAATATGTACATGTACTAGGCCAAGTCGGAGGCCGATCAGTTGCCATACCAGGCAATGATGCAACCAGTCAAGATGCTCTCGATGGTGCAGCTGTAAAACATTTTGAGGATCTGAGGAAACATGCCAAATCTTTTCAGTCTCCTGAGGGGGAATCTCCTTAGTCTTGATCATGTTGAGAGGTTGTTGTCCTGGCACCTCATGGCCAGGTCTCTGACATCCTCCCTTTAGGCTGCCTCATCGTTGTCGGTTATCAGGCCTACCAATGTTGTGTCATTGGCAAACTTAATGATGGTGTTGGAGTCGTGCCTGGCCGTGCAGACATTTAGGCAGGTTACCTTAGTGTTCTTAGCCACAGGCACTATGGTGGTCTGCTTAAAACATGTTGGTATTACAGACACGGACAGGGAGAGGTTGAAAATGCCCGGCCACATCTGACAAGCGTCAGAGCCGGTGTAGTATGATTCGATCTTAGTCCTGTATTGACGCTTTGCCTGTTTGATGGTTCGTCGCAGGGCATAGCGGGATTTCTTATAAGCTTCCGGGTTAGAGTCCCGCTCCTTGAAAGCGGCAGCTCTTGCCTTTAGCTCAGTGCGGATGTCACCTGTAATCCATGGCTTCTGGTTGGGGTATGTACGTACGGTCACTGTTGGGATGAAGTCATCAATGCACTTATTGATGAAGCCAATGACACCCCTGGTCAGTGTACAAGCATGAAGTGGGTTTCGATTAGACCTCCCTCCCTCCCTCCCTTCTCTCTGACACACACACACACACACACACACACACACACACACACACACACACACACACACACACACACACACACACACACACACACACACACACACACACACACACAACCCTGATCCTACTTTGGGGTTTGCATGACCAACATGTTTTTCCCCTGTCTTTCAAATTGAATGAGGGATTTTTAAATCCCATGGTTCTGGAACCAAGACAAATGACCTCATCCCACCAATAGCCTAAAACACAGCCAGTGTTGACCTCCATCTTGGATCCATTATGTGGTATCAGGGTTGAGGCCTGTGAGGTAGACATGGCTTAATCTATCGAGTTTGATGTTTGCAGTCTTTTTAGGCTGCTCCCTAGGCACATCCAGCCCTGACCTAGATTAGTGCTAGCCCGCGTTCGTCAGCATTGATGTAATACGCTGCGGTGTCTTCTGAAACTACTAACTTAAATAGAGTCAGATTAGAAATAGCCTAGCTATCACGTAGCACGTTATGATGAACAGTCTATGTAGCCTTCACACTCAAAGCCTTATTGCTATGAGGGGTCATATTCCATGTAGGATGTTTTTGCATGTATACTCTTCCTTGGTAGGCCACACATGTGGATTTCTGAACATGCTCAGTGGAGAGCCTCTGTTCTACTGCATAGTTCACATCGAGTTTATCCCAGAACACCTGGAATCTAGGTAATGGAGGGAGGAATGGAAACGCAGGGAAGCAACGGGGGAGGGATGGAGGCATGTTTGTTTTTAGTCTGGAGGAAGTGCTTTAGCGCTCAATCCCGGGCCCCCAAGGCTAGCCGGGGATGTGTGTAAACAGGGATGTGCAGCCGGCGTTCTTTAGTGAGAAATATGGCTGTTCAAAGCGGCAGTTCCAACCGCAGGGCGCCTTCTACAGTCCTGCTGTTTGAAGTCTGCTTCCTTTGCTCCTTCTCACTGCACTAGGGAAAGGCCTGGACTCAGACAAGAGGACAACTGGGAGTTAGATTGTATAGACCAAATGTTTTTTTTATTTTTATTTTTTTTATTTCACCTTTATTTAACCAGGTAGGCTAGTTGAGAACAAGTTCTCATTTACAACTGCGACCTGGCAAAGATAAAGCAAAGCAGTGCGACAGAAACAGCAACACAGAGTTACACATGTAATAAACAAGCGTACAGTCAATAATACAATAGAACAAAAAAAGTCTATATACAGTGTGTGCAAATGGCGTGAGGAGGAAAGGCAATAAATAGGCCATAGTAGCGAAGTAATTACAATTTAGCAGATTAACACTGGAGTGATTGATGAGCAGATGATGATGAGCAGATGATGGTGTGTAAGGCTTTGGGGATGACCAGTGAGATATACCTGCTGGAGTGCGTGCTGGGTGGGCGTTGTTGTTGTGACCAGTGAGCTGAGATAAGGTGGAGCTTTACCTAGCATGGACTTGTAGATGACCTTTGGTAACAAAACGGATGGAACTGTGATAGACTGCATCCAGTTTGCTGAATAGAGTATTGGAAGCTATTTTGTAGATGACATCACCGAAGTCAAAGATCGGTAGGATAGTCCGTTTTACTAGGGTAAGTTTGGCGGCGTGAGTGAAGGAGGCTTTGTTGTGAAATAGAAAGCTTGGAGATGTTTGATATGAGTCTGGAAGGAGAGTTTACAGTCTAGCCAGACACCTAGGTATTTGTAGTTGTCCACGTATTCTAGGTCAGAACTGTCCAGAAACTCCCTACAAAGGCCAAAACCTAGGAAGAAACCTAGAGAGGAACCAGGCTATGTGGGGTGGCCAGTCCTCTTCTGGTTGTGCCGGGTGGAGATTATAACAGAACATGGCCAAGATGTTCAAATGTTCATAAATGACCAGCATGGTCAAATAATAATAATCACAAGCAGAACAGTTGAAACTGGAGCAGCAGCACGGCCAGGTGGACTGGGGACAGCAAGGAGTCATCATGCCAGGTAGTCCTGAGGCATGGTCCTAGGGCTCAGGTCCTCAGAGAGTGGGAAAGAAAGAGAGAAAGAGAGAATTAGAGAGAGCATACTTAAATTCACACAGGACACCGGATAGGACAGGAGAAGTACTCCAACTATAACAAACTAACCCTAAACCCCCGACACATAAAATACTGCAGCATAAATACTGGAGGCTGAGACAGGAGGGGTCAGGAGACACTGTGGCCCCATCTGATGACACCCCCAGACAGGGCCAAACAGGAAGGATATAACCCCACCCACTTTGCCAAAGCACAGCCCCCACACCACTAGAGGGATATCTTCAACCACCAACTTACCATCCTGAGACAAGGCAGAGTATAGCCCACAAAGATCTCCGCCACGGCACAACCCAAGGGGGGGGGGGGGGGGGGGGGGCGCCAACCCAGACAGGAAGATCACATCAGTGACTCAACCCACTCAAGTGACGCACCCCTCCTAGGGTCGGTATGAAAAAGCCCTAGTAAGCCAGTGACTCAGCCCCTGTAATAGGGTTAGAGGCAGAGAATCCCAGTGGAAAGAGGGGAACCGGCCAGGCAGAGACAGCAAGGGCGTCATCTGCGTAGAGGTGGATCAGGGAATCACCCGCAGCAAGAGCGACATTGTTGAAATACACAGAGAAAAGAGTCAGCCCGAGAATTGAACCCTGTGGTACCAACCATAGAGACTGCCAGAGGTCCGGACAACAGGCCCTCCGATTTGACACACTGAACTCTATCTGCGAAGTAGCTGGTGAACCAGGCGAGGCAGTCATTTGAGAAACCAAGGCTGTTGAGTCTGCCGATAAGAATACGGTGATTGACAGAGTCGAAAGCCTTGGCCAGGTCAATGAAGACGGCTGCACAGTACTGTCTTTTATCGATGGCGATTATGATATTGTTTAGTACCTTGAGCGTGGCTGAGGTGCACCCATGAAAGTACGGTGGGATTCGAAATGGTCAGTGGTCTGTTTATTAACTTGGCTTTTAAAGACTTTAGAAAGGCAGGATGGATATAGGTCTATAACAGTTTTGGGTCTAGAGTGTCTCCCCCTTTGAAGAGGGGGGATGACCGCGGCAGCTTTCCAATCTTTAGGGATCTCGGACGATACGAAAGAGAGGTTGAACAGGCTGGTAATAGGGGTTACAACAATGGCGGCAAATAATTTTAGAAAGAGAGGGTCCAGATTGTCTAGCCCAGCTGATTTGTACGGGTCCGGGTTTTTTAGTTCTTTCAGAACATCTGCTATCTGGATATGGTTGAAGGGGAGGCTTGGGCAAGTATCTGCGGGGGGTGCGGAGCTGTTGGCCAGGGTTGGCGTAGCCAGGAGGAAAGCATGGCCAGCTGTAGAGAAATGCCTATTGACATTTTCGATTATCATGTATTTATCGGTGGTGACCATGTTGCCTAGCCTCAGTGCAGTGGACAGCTGGGAAGAGGTGCTCTTGTTCTCCATGGACTTTACAGTGTCCCAAAACTTTTTGGACTTAGAGCTACAGGATACAAATTTCTGTTTGAAAAAGCTGGCCTTTGCTTTCCTGACTGACGGTGTGTATTGGTTCCTGATTTCCCTGAACAGTTGCATATCGCAGGGACTTTTCGAAGCTCTTGCAGTCCGCCGCAGGATGTTTTTTTGTTGGTTAAGGGCAGCCAGGTCTGGAGTGAACCAAGGGCTACATCTGTTCTTAGTTCTACATTTTTTGAAAGAGACATGCTTTAAGATGGTGAGGAAATTACTTTTAAAGAACGACCAAACATTTTCGACTGATGGGATGAGGTCAATATCTTTCCAGGATACCCGGGCCAGGTCGATTAGAAAGTCCTGCTCGCAGAAGTGTTTTAGTGAGCGTTTGACAGTGATGGCCGCGGACCCATTGCGGATGCAGGCAATGAGGCAGTGATCGCTGAGATATTGGTTGAAAACAGCAGAGGTGTATTTGGAGGGCAAGCTGGTCAGGATAATATCTATGAGGGTGCCCATGTTTACGGATTTGGGGTTGTACCTGGTGGTTTCCTTGATAATTTGTGTGAGATTGAATACATATTTACATTCAATTCCTTACATTTCTATATGCTATTTGTTCTAATTTCTCGAGAGATGAAATCAACAAATACAGTAGAGACGAGGGTCCCCAAATAATCCCAACAGACAGTTCTCTTCACACTCCCCACCCCAGTTGTCCCTCAGAGGCACTTAGGGCCCCTCCTCTGCCAAGGCTGTGAATCAAAACCTCCCACTGCCACCTCACACACCAGATGAAATATTGAAATGGTTTTCATCTCACAAGATCGCCGTCAGTCTTTCGATATTCTGCTTTAAGAAGAAAGGCTAATCTCCATAACCGCCCCGCCCTCCACACCCCTCTCTGTGTTTCTTCCCTCATGCCTCGTCACTAACTCAAGCACTCTTTCTCCATCTTATTTTCTCCTCTATTTTGTACCATTATCAGACTTGTCTGCGTTGTTGATGTGACAATGCCCCTTGTTTGCTTGATGTCAGCCAAAGTTTCTGATACAGAAGCACCAAGGAAGATGTCCTGTTCTCACACTGCAAAATCAACGAACTGATCATATTTTTGCTTCGTCCAAACTTTTATGCGATGCAGTTCTGTCACTGGAATTCTTGGGAAATTGCCACAGCTTAGCAGTGCAGCTGGCTGTGTGAGAGACAGGGATGTAGTTGTGAAGGTGGGAGGCTCTACTCCCCTCAGGTTCTTTGTTCCTGGCAGGCAGGCTGGAAGGCAGGCAGGTGGTGTGGTCTCACGGGCATATACAGGCCGTCATGTCCCCAGAATGAATCCCTAACAGGTACTGTAACCCCCACCTCCCCTCGCCCCGTATCCACTGGAAACCGTGTTTGCCTGTGATTCATCTTAACACAGCCTGAGACAAGTCTCTCAATAGGAGTAGCGCTGTGGAACACTTTCTGTGACCAAGTAGAGCAGGTGGTAGAATAGACTTGATAAGAACGTAGAAGAAAAAGAGAGAGTGAGAGGCAGAGATGTCTACCTGACGAGAAAGAGAGCAGGTGGAAGGGTTCTCCGTGTGGAGGAGGAGATAATTACATCACTGCCTGGTCTCTTGAGGATGTGCCATGTAAGAAACAATGCAGCAGGAAGGTAACAAGCACACACGAACGCACGCACGCACGCACACACACACACACTCCGACAAACTCCAGCTCCACCTTAACATCCCACTCGATTATGATGCATGAGGCTTTGTGATAATGAGCTGACAGGGCAAAAGAAAAGCTTCTCTCCTCCTCTCCTCTCTTCTCTGCGTCTCCAGTGGCGCTCTTTAGACCCAGCTAACGGCACCTCTCTCTCCAGTCTCCTCTACGGCATCAGTCATCTGTATTACTGTCTGTCCACTCCAGCTCCCCCATGGGTGACATCATGAGATCCAGTTAAAGCGGTCATGGGGAAGTGACATCACGCAGCAATTGGAGAGTCCATCAGGAAGTCTCCCAGACAGGGAGAGAAGGCAAGAGAGAGAGGGAGAGGTAGAGAGATATTTCTGCTGCCCTCAGCTACCTCATCTGGGCATTCTGAGAAAGAATGAGACAGAGAGGAGGAGAGGGAGGGACACAGATAGAGAAAGGGAGAGAGACTGAGAGGGAAGGCAGAGGGAGAGAAAGAGATATTACTACTGTCATTACATACCTCATGGCCTTCTCAGAAAGAGAAATGGAGAGAGCAAGAGAGAAGGATGTCTTTTATCTCGGCGTTGATCTTATCACTCATCGCTCGATAAGATGATGGGACTTGACAGGTGGATGTGGTGGGGGGACCGGGAGGAGAAGGAGAGATTAGCTGAAGATGCAACATGTGTTATCAGCTCTCGGATATCACTCTTTACTCACTCTATCCTATCTTTTACTCCTCCCCTCTGTCTCTCCTGACATCTATCCTTCCTCTCCGCCTCCCTTCTGTCCTCTCCTGTCTTCTATCCTTCCTCTCCTCCTCCCTTCTGTCCTCTCCTGTCTTCTATCCTTCCTCTCCTCTTCCCTTCTGTCCTCTCCTGTCATCTATCCTTCCTCTCCCCCTCGCTTCTGTCCTCCCCTGTCATCTATCCTTCCTCTCCCCTCCCTTCTGTCCTCTCCTGATATCTATCCTTCCTCTCCTGACATCTATCCTTCCTCTCCTGACATCTATCCTCCCTCTCCCCCTCCCTTCTGTCCTCTCCTGACATCTATCCTTCCTCTCCTGTCATCTATCCTTCCTCTCCCCATCCCTTCTGTCCTCTCCTGACATTTATCCTTCCTCTCCTGACATCTATCCTTCCTCTCCTGTCATCTGTCCTTCCTCTCCTGTCATCTGTCCTTCCTCTCCTGTCATCTATCCTTCCTCTCCCCCTCCCTTCTGTCCTCTCCTGACATCTATCCTTCCTCTCCCCCTCCCTTCTGTCCTCTCCTGACATATATCCTTCCTCTCCTGACATCTATCCTTCCTCTCCTGACATCTATCCTTCCTCTCCCCCTCCCTTCTGTCCTCTCCTGACATCTATCCTTCCTCTCCCCTTCCCTTCTGTCCTCTCCTGTCATCTATCCTTCCTCTCCCCCTCCCTTCTGTCCTCTCCTGACATCTATTCTTCCTCTCCTGTCATCTGTCCTTCCTCTCCTGTCATCTATCCTTCCTCTCCCCCTCCCTTCTGTCCTCTCCTGTCTTCTATCCTTCCTCTCCCCCTCCCTTCTGTCCTCTCCTGACATCTATCCTTCCTCTCCTGACATCTATCCTTCCTCCCCTGACATCTATCCTTCCTCTCCCCCTCCATTCTGTCCTCTCCTGTCATCTATCCTTCCTCTCCCCCTCCCTTCTGTCCTCTCCTGGCATCTATTCTTCCTCTCCTGTCATCTACCTTCATCTCCCCCTCTCTTCTGTCCTCTCCTGTCTTCTATCCTTCCTCTCCCCCTCCCTTCTGTCCTCTCCTGACATCTATCCTTCCTCTCCTGTCATCTATCCTTCCTCTCCCCCTCCCTTCTGTCCTCTCCTGTCATCTGTCCTTCCTCTCCTGTCATCTGTCCTTCCTCTCCTGTCATCTATCCTTCCTCTCCCCCTCCCTTCTGTCCTCTCCTGACATCTATCCTTCCTCTCCTGTCATCTGTCCTTCCTCTCCTGTCATCTATCCTTCATCTCCCCCTTCCTTCTGTCCTCTCCTGTCTTCTATCCTTCCTCTCCCCCTCCCTTCTGTCCTCTCCTGACATCTATCCTTCCTCTCCCCTTCCCTTCTGTCCTCTCCTGTCATCTATCCTTCCTCTCCCCCTCCCTTCTGTCCTCTCCTGACATCTATTCTTCCTCTCCTGTCATCTGTCATACCTCTCCTGTCATCTATCCTTCCTCTCCCCCTCTCTTCTGTCCTCTCCTGTATTCTATCCTTCCTCTCCCCCTCCCTTCTGTCCTCTCCTGACATCTATCCTTCCTCTCCTGTCATCTATCCTTCATCTCCCCCTCCCTTCTGTCCTCTCCTGTCATCTATCCTTCCTCTCCCCCTCCCTTCTTTCCTCTCCTGACATCTATCCTTCCTCCCCCCCCTTCTGTCCTCTCCTGTCATCAATCCTTCCTCTCCTCTTCCCTTCTGTCCTCTCCTGACATCTTTCCTTCCTCTCTCCCTTCTGTCCTCTCCTGTCATCTATCCATCCTCTCCCCCTCCCTTATGTCCTCTCCTGACATCTATCCTTCCTCTCCCCCTCCCTTCTGTCCTCTCCTTTCATCTATCCTTCCTCTCCCCCTCCCTTCTGTCCTCTCCTGACATCTATCCTTCCTCTCCTGTCATCTATCCTTCCTCTCCCCATCCCTTCTGTCCTCTCCTTTCATCTATCCTTCCTCTCCCCCCCTTCTGTCCTCTCCTGTCATCAATCCTTCCTCTCCTCTTCCCTTCTGTCCTCTCCTGACATCTTTCCTTCCTCTCCCCCTCCCTTCTGTCCTCTCCTGTCATCTATCCATCCTCTCCCCCTCCCTTCTGTCCTCTCCTGACATCTATCCTTCCTCTCCCCCTCCCTTCTGTCCTCTCCTTTCATCTATCCTTCCTCTCCCCCTCCCTTCTGTCCTCTCCTGACATCTATTCTTCCTCTCCTGTCATCTGTCCTTCCTCTCCTGTCATCTATCCTTCCTCTCCCCCTCCCTTCTGTCCTCTCCTGTCTTCTATCCTTCCTCTCCCCCTCCCTTCTGTCCTCTCCTGACATCTATCCTTCCTCTCCTGACATCTATCCTTCCTCTCCTGACATCTATCCTTCCTCTCCCCCTCCCTTCTGTCCTCTCCTGTCATCTATCCTTCCTCTCCCCCTCCCTTCTGTCCTCTCCTGGCATCTATTCTTCCTCTCCTGTCATCTACCTTCATCTCCCCCTCCCTTCTGTCCTCTCCTGACATCTATCCTTCCTCTCCTGTCATCTATCCTTCCTCTCCCCCTCCCTTCTGTCCTCTCCTGTCTTCTATCCTTCCTCTCCCCCTCCCTTCTGTCCTCTCCTGACATCTATCCTTCCTCTCCTGACATCTATCCTTCCTCTCCTGACATCTATCCTTCCTCTCCCCCTCCCTTCTGTCCTCTCCTGTCATCTATCCTTCCTCTCCCCCTCCCTTCTGTCCTCTCCTGGCATCTATTCTTCCTCTCCTGTCATCTACCTTCATCTCCCCCTCTCTTCTGTCCTCTCCTGTCTTCTATCCTTCCTCTCCCCCTCCCTTCTGTCCTCTCCTGACATCTATCCTTCCTCTCCTGTCATCTATCCTTCCTCTCCCCCTCCCTTCTGTCCTCTCCTGTCATATTTCCTTCCTCTCCCCCTCCCTTCTGTCCTCTCCTGTCATCTGTCCTTCCTCTCCTGTCATCTGTCCTTCCTCTCCTGTCATCTATCCTTCCTCTCCCCCTCCCTTCTGTCCTCTCCTGACATCTATCCTTCCTCTCCTGTCATCTGTCCTTCCTCTCCTGTCATCTATCCTTCATCTCCCCCTTCCTTCTGTCCTCTCCTGTCTTCTATCCTTCCTATCCCCCTCCCTTCTGTCCTCTCCTGACATCTATCCTTCCTCTCCTGACATCTATCCTTCCTCTCCTGACATCTATCCTTCCTCTCCCCCTCCCTTCTGTCCTCTCCTGACATCTATCCTTCCTCTCCCCTTCCTTTCTGTCCTCTCCTGTCATCTATCCTTCCTCTCCCCCTCCCTTCTGTCCTCTCCTGACATCTATTCTTCCTCTCCTGTCATCTGTCCTTCCTCTCCTGTCATCTATCCTTCCTCTCCCCCTCTCTTCTGTCCTCTCCTGTATTCTATCCTTCCTCTCCCCCTCCCTTCTGTCCTCTCCTGACATCTATCCTTCCTCTCCTGTCATCTATCCTTCATCTCCCCCTCCCTTCTGTCCTCTCCTGTCATCTATCCTTCCTCTCCCCCTCCCTTCTTTCCTCTCCTGACATCTATCCTTCCTCCCCCCCCCTTCTGTCCTCTCCTGGCATCAATCCTTCCTCTCCTCTTCCCTTCTGTCCTCTCCTGACATCTTTCCTTCCTCTCCCCCTCCCTTCTGTCCTCTCCTGTCATCTATCCATCCTCTCCCCCTCCCTTCTGTCCTCTCCTGACATCTATCCTTCCTCTCCCCCTCCCTTCTGTCCTCTCCTTTCATCTATCCTTCCTCTCCCCCTCCCTTCTGTCCTCTCCTGACATCTATCCTTCCTCTCCTGTCATCTATCCTTCCTCTCCCCATCCCTTCTGTCCTCTCCTTTCATCTATCCTTCCTCTCCCCCCCTTCTGTCCTCTCCTGTCATCAATCCTTCCTCTCCTCTTCCCTTCTGTCCTCTCCTGACATCTTTCCTTCCTCTCCCCCTCCCTTCTGTCCTCTCCTGTCATCTATCCATCCTCTCCCCCTCCCTTCTGTCCTCTCCTGACATCTATCCTTCCTCTCCCCCTCCCTTCTGTCCTCTCCTTTCATCTATTCTTCCTCTCCCCCTCCCTTTTGTCCTCTCCTGACATCTATTCTTCCTCTCCTGTCATCTGTCCTTCCTCTCCTGTCATCTATCCTTCCTCTCCCCCTCCCTTCTGTCCTCTCCTGTCTTCTATCCTTCCTCTCCCCCTCCCTTCTGTCCTCTCCTGACATCTATCCTTCCTCTCCTGACATCTATCCTTCCTCTCCTGACATCTATCCTTCCTCTCCCCCTCCCTTCTGTCCTCTCCTGTCATCTATCCTTCCTCTCCCCCTCTCTTCTGTCCTCTCCTGGCATCTATTCTTCCTCTCCTGTCATCTACCTTCATCTCCCCCTCCCTTCTGTCCTCTCCGTTCATCTATCCTTCCTCTCCCCCTCCCTTCTGTCCTCTCCTGACATCTATCCTTCCTCTCCCCCTCCCTTCTGTCCTCTCCTGTCATCTATCCTTCCTCCCCCCTCCCTTCTGTCCTCTCCTGTCATCTATCCTTCCTCTCCACCTCCCTTCTGTCCTCTCCTGACATCTATCCTTCGTCTCCCCCTCCCTTCCGTCCTCACCTGTCATCTATCCTTCCTCTCCTCTCCCCTTCTGTCCTCTCCTGACATCTATCCTTCCTCTCCTTTCATCTATCCTTCCTCTCCTGACATCTATCCTTCCTCTCCCCCTCCATTCTGTCCTCTCCTGACATCTATCCTTCCTCTCCTGACATCTATCCTTCCTCTCCTGACATCTCTCCCTCCTCTCCTGACATCTATCCTTCCTCTCCTCTTCCCCTCTGTCCTCTCCTGTCATCTATCCTTCCTCTCCCCCTCCCTTCTGTCCTCTCCTGACATCTATCCTCCCTCTCCCCCTCCCTTCTGTCCTCTCCTGACATCTATCCTTCCTCACCTGTCATCTATCCTTCCTCTCCCCATCCCTTCTGTCCTCGCCTGTCATCTATCCTTCCTCTCCCCCTCCCTTCTGTCCTCTCCTGACATCTATCATTCCTCTCCTGTCATCTGTCCTTCCTCTCCTGTCATCTATCCTTCCTCTCCCCCTCCCTTCTGTCCTCTCCTGTCTTCTATCCTTTCTCTCCCCCTCCCTTCTGTCCTCTCCTGACATCTATCCTTCCTCTCCTGACATCTATCCTTCCTCTCCTGACATCTATCCTTCCTCTCCCCCTCCCTTCTGTCCTCTCCTGTCATCTATCCTTCCTCTCCCCCTCCCTTCTGTCCTCTCCTGGCATCTATTATTCCTCTCCTGTCATCTACCTTCATCTCCCCCTCTCTTCTGTCCTCTCCTGTCTTCTATCCTTCCTCTCCCCCTCCCTTCTGTCCTCTCCTGGCATCTATCCTTCCTCTCCTGTCATCTATCCTTCCTCTCCCCCTCCCTTCTGTCCTTTCCTGTCATCTATCCTTCCTCTCCCCCTCCCTTCTGTCCTCTCCTGACATCTATCCTTCCTCTCCCCCTCCCTTCTGTCCTCTCCTGTCATCTATCCTTCCTCCCCCCTCCCTTCTGTCCTCTCCTGTCATCTATCCTTCTTCTCCACCTCCCTTCTGTCCTCTCCTGACATCTATCCTTCGTCTCCCCCTCCCTTCCGTCCTCACCTGTCATCTATCCTTCCTCTCCTCTCCCCTTCTGTCCTCTCCTGACATCTATCCTTCCTCTCCTTTCATCTATCCTTCCTCTCCTGACATCTATCCTTCCTCTCCCCCTCCATTCTGTCCTCTCCTGACATCTATCCTTCCTCTCCTGACATCTATCCTTCCTCTCCTGACATCTCTCCCTCCTCTCCTGACATCTATCCTTCCTCTCCTCTTCCCCTCTGTCCTCTCCTGTCATCTATCCTTCCTCTCCCCCTCCCTTCTGTCCTCTCCTGACATCTATCCTCCCTCTCCCCTCCCTTCTGTCCTCTCCTGACATCTATCCTTCCTCTCCTTTCATCTATCCTTCCTCTCCTGACATCTATCCTTCCTCACCCCCTCCCTTCTGTCCTCTCCTGTCATCTATCCTTCCTCTCCCCCTCCCTTCTGTCCTCTCCTGACATATATCCTTCCTCTCCTGACATCTATCCTTCCTCTCCTGACATCTATCCTCCCTCTCCTGACATCTATCCTTCCTCTCCCCCTGCCTGCTGTCCTCTCCTGTCATCTCTCCTTCCTCTCCCCCTCCCTTCTGTCCTCTCCTGTCATCTATCCTTCCTCTCCCCCTCCCTTCTGTCCTCTCCTGACATCTATCCTTCCTCTCCTGTCATCTCTCTTTCCTCTCCTGTCATCTATCCTTCCTCTCCCCCTCCCTTCTGTCCTCTCCTGACATCTATCCTTCCTCTCCTGACATCTATCCTTCCTCTCCCCCTCCCTTCTGTCCTCTCCTGACATCTATCCTTCCTCTCCTGACATCTATCCTTCCTCTCCCCCTCCCTTCTGTCCTCTCCTGTCATCTATCCTTCCTCCCCCCTCCCTTCTGTCCTCTCCTGTCATCTATCCTTCCTCTCCACCTCCCTTCTGTCCTCTCCTGACATCTATCCTTCGTCTCCCCCTCCCTTCCGTCCTCACCTGTCATCTATCCTTCCTCTCCTCTCCCTTTCTGTCCTCTCCTGACATCTATCCTTCCTCTCCTTTCATCTATCCTTCCTCTCCTGACATCTATCCTTCCTCTCCCCCTCCATTCTGTCCTCTCCTGACATCTATCCTTCCTCTCCTGACATCTATCCTTCCTCTCCTGACATCTCTCCCTCCTCTCCTGACATCTATCCTTCCTCTCCTCTTCCCCTCTGTCCTCTCCTGTCATCTATCCTTCATCTCCCCCTCCCTTCTGTCCTCTCCTGACATCTATCCTCCCTCTCCCCCTCCCTTCTGTCCTCTCCTGACATCTATCCTTCCTCACCTGTCATCTATCCTTCCTCTCCCCATCCCTTCTGTCCTCTCCTGTCATCTATCCTTCCTCTCCCCCTCCCTTCTGTCCTCTCCTGACATCTATCATTCCTCTCCTGTCATCTGTCCTTCCTCTCCTGTCATCTATCCTTCCTCTCCCCCTCCCTTCTGTCCTCTCCTGTCTTCTATCCTTTCTCTCCCCCTCCCTTCTGTCCTCTCCTGACATCTATCCTTCCTCTCCTGACATCTATCCTTCCTCTCCTGACATCTATCCTTCCTCTCCCCTCCCTTCTGTCCTCTCCTGTCATCTATCCTTCCTCTCTCCCTCCCTTCTGTCCTCTCCTGACATCTTTTCTTCCTCTCCTCTTCCATTCTGTCCTCTCCTGACATCTATCCTTCCTCTCCTTTCATCTATCCTTCCTCTCCTGACATCTATCCTTCCTCACCCCCTCCCTTCTGTCCTCTCCTGTCATCTATCCTTCCTCTCCCCCTCCCTTCTGTCCTCTCCTGACATATATCCTTCCTCTCCTGACATCTATCCTTCCTCTCCTGACATCTATCCTTCCTCTCCTGACATCTATCCTTCCTCTCCCCCTGCCTGCTGTCCTCTCCTGTCATCTATCCTTCCTCTCCCCCTCCCTTCTGTCCTCTCCTGTCATCTATCCTTCCTCTCCCCCTCCCTTCTGTCCTCTCCTGACATCTATCCTTCCTCTCCTGTCATCTCTCTTTCCTCTCCTGTCATCTATCCTTCCTCTCCCCCTCCCTTCTGTCCTCTCCTGACATCTATCCTTCCTCTCCTGACATCTATCCTTCCTCTCCCCCTCCCTTCTGTCCTCTCCTGACATCTATTCTTCCTCTCCTGACATCTATCCTTCCTCTCCTGTCATCTATCCTTCCTCTCCCCCTCCCTTCTGTCCTCTCCTGTCATCTATCCTTCCTCTCCCCCTCCCTTCTGTCTTCTCCTGTCATCTATCCTTCCTCTCACCCTCCCTTGTGTTTTGCCCTAACGCTACACAGGTGATTGAAATGATCAAAGCTTGATTATTTGAATCAGCTGTGTAGTGCTGGGGCAAATACCAAAACGTGCACGCCTTGGGTCCCGAGGACCGAGCTTGTGAAACCCTGCTTTAGGGCTTTCACTTATCAATATCCGAAACACCCTCACCCTTTAAAATGTGCTCATCTCTGAGGGTAGTGGTGTCGCATAGGGCCAAGTACTCTCTAGAGGAAAGTTGCGGGACGGGACATGGGATTTGTAATGAGGCATTCTGCATGAATCTTCACAAAGGATGCTTAGCTAACAAGTAGTAGATCTCTTAGCTCTAGTATAGCCCTGGCGGCCTGAGTGGTACTCATATACCGCTCTACACACATTTGGTACTTTCACTCTCTCACACACACACACACACACACACACACACACACACACACACACACACACACACACACACACACACACACACACACACACACACACACACACACACACACACACACACTCACACCTGGGTGTCTCAGCCTGACTTCTGTAAGCAGACACAAATGTAGACATAGCTGTGGACTCCCCATATCTCCTGAAGCTGTCGTGATTTAGCTCATTACATTAGCACTGGGCGAGTTAACCTCTGCGTTAGCACAACACACTCCCTTCCACTTTATAAGCAGCACAGCTTTACTCTGAACCTCTTGGCACCGCGCGGCACCATTTTTCACACTTTCCTCTTGGCAAGCATGTCTGAAAACCGAAACCTCCCGGGAAGAAGAAAGTAGAGCAAAGGCTCAGTTTTTATGAAGGTGCCTACTGTAGGGGCCTACTGTGTGTTTGACCCTAGCCCATTGTGTGTCCTGGTGTGTTTGTTGACCCTAGCCCATTGTGTGTCCTGGTGTGTTTGTTGACCCTAGCCCATTGTGTGTCCTGGTGTGTTTGTTGACCCTACCCCATTGTTTGTCCTGGTGTGTTTGTTGACCCTAGCCCATTGTGTGTCCTGGTGTGTTTTTTGACCCTAGCCCATTGTGTGTCCTTCCTAGGCTTATGGTAATGAAGAGGTACCCACGCACACACACACACACACACACACACACACACTTCCCATCAAACTTCCTCTGCCGCTGGCTTGCTTTCTTTCTCCCTCTCTTTGTGTTGTTCTTTCTTAATTGTTTCACACGCAGGTTATTTCGATGCTTGGATTGGCACTCGTCTATTTCTGCTCACATTCTCATGTTGAGTCACACTTCAAATGGGAAAGATGACAACTTTGTGAAGAAGCTACTTTCTTGGGAAACCTCATGGTTAACTCTCAGATATTTTTGGTTATATGTTTTCTCAGGCTTTTATATGTATAACACACACACACACACACACACACACACAC
Organism: Oncorhynchus clarkii lewisi; assembly: GCF_045791955.1. NCBI lineage: Eukaryota > Metazoa > Chordata > Actinopteri > Salmoniformes > Salmonidae > Oncorhynchus > Oncorhynchus clarkii. Next base: position 41,465,802 of record NC_092167.1, on the reverse strand, counting down.
ACACACACACACACACACACAAACACACACTGCTCTCCACATACTTAGCTTGATGTTGAATCCTCTGACTCAGACATCCATCTGGTCTTTGTTAAATCTATATGCTTAGTATTCCTCCTGTCTCTGTCTCTCTGCTGACTTTCAAATGGAGGAATGGAGGGGGAGAAAGAGGGCGCAAGAGAGGGAAAGAGAGAGAGAGACAGGCAGGGAGGGAGGGGGTGAAAAGGGAGAGAGACGGGGAGAATGAGAGAGACGGGTGAGGGAGGGAGAAACAGAGCGGGGGAGAGACAAAGAGAGACAGGGAGGGAGGGAGGGAGGGAGGGAGGGGGGAGGGAGGGAGGGAGGGAGGGAGAGAGAGAGATGGGGAGGGAGGAAGGGAGAGAGACGTGGGGAGGGAGGAAGGGAGAGAGACGTGGGGAGAGAGGGAGGGAGGGAGAGAGAAATGGGGAGGGAGGGACAGGGAAGGGAGAAGGCTAAAGAGAGAGTGAAGCTTCACTTTCTATATTCCTTTATGTTCCATGTCAAGTGACACAAACCTCATCAAAACATCCTGTCATCCTTTTTTAGGCGATTCCAGGAAGCAGCTAGTTGAATCTCGCAGGTCATCTAACACAAAGCATCTAAACCACATCATCGTCTCTATCTTCTGTCCATCTGACCTAGAGGTCAGCCTGTCCAGGACACGGAGGAACACATGGAGGAACAAAGGCTATGTGTCGGGGTCGTGACCTTGCAACTGTGGTTTAATAGCATCAGTCTTTGCCACTGACACACAGCAGTTTATGTCCTGTCGCCTGGCCCGGTCTGCTCTGCTCTGCTGTCAGACTGCTGCTCTCCCAGGTGGCCCTCTTTCTGTATGGCTGGGCCAGCCTCCTACTGCCTGATGCCTGGCTGGAATACTAGAGAGACCAACAGGAAGGGTCACCTCCATACATTCCCTGAGGCTGACGCACATACGTGCGCACTAAGACACGCACACCCGTGTGAACACAGACACATGCAGGCTCGCACACAGACAAACACCTGCACATAAAGACGCACACACAATAATGCAGACAGACACACACACTTTTTTCCAATAGACCCTCTACACCCCCAGGGGACCTCAGCGTCCACCCTTGATGAGTTCACATGACAGGTTAATGGCTTCCCACTCTCCTCACAGAAGGGATGACCTGCTGTGGAACTGGGCTGGGGGCAGGTGAGAGGAATACGCTGTCATAGTGTTGATACTAGCTGTGAGCTGTCTATCGAAGACAGACAGGAAGTGAATCCCAAGGTGGATGTGAAAGGTCAAGGGTGGTAAGTAATAAGGGAGGAAGGTTGCGAGTAAAGGAGACGTCTAAGCAAAACGATTGAAACCAAACCGACATTGCCGTGTTTATGTACCTCTTCTTTTGCCAAATGGTCAAATAAAATCACAGATTGCTACTACCACTATTAATTATAATAATTGATTGGATTTACATAGTGCTTGTCCTTTGCAGGTGTTCAAAGTGCATTATATAGTAATAGGGACAGTCCCCTCATCCAACACAGAGTAAAATCCTCATTAGTTGCTGCCAGTTTGCATAAACATGACTTTGACTGGAATAATTGATTGTTCAGCACGGGTAGCTCGTAGTGTGGAGCCAGAGACAGCAGGGTTTCAAACTATAGAACCCAGAACCCACTATAGAACCTAGAACCCAGCTCCTACATTTGAATATAAAAATTGATCTTATCAAACAAAACTATGCTACCTTTTATCTCTGGGACCCTCGGGATGACAAATCAGAGTATGGAACTGGTTAATGCTAATATGAGCGACTTTATCCCTTCAAGTTGTCAATACGAGCCTCAAGGCCCCTCTCAGGCTAATGATCAATCTCTGACCTCAGTGTCCATATACGGTGCTGAAGCTTGAAATTAATTTGGGTTATGTGGGGGTATAAAAAAGTTGATTCAGCAATTTGAAAATGACACCTCAGGAAATGTTGGGAGTGTGGCTCTATACATACAGAACAGCTCTGCATATGTCCGTGTGCTTTCAAGATGATAGAGTTCAGTCTGCTTTTTGTTTTCATTTTTGCCATGGAAACGCTGTTGCGATACGGGTATAGTCACTGCTCTAGTGCCTTGTCACATGGTTGCGAAGACAATGTCTAGTGACCACATAATGACCTGAGTTTCAGAACGACAAACTTCTAGCGCTTCATCTCTTCGCTCAAACAAATATGCAGAAATTATAAACTGCTCCTAGATACTTTTAAGATGTTATAATATATCACCCCTGGGTCCGTCTTTCCCTCTCTCCCCTCATCCTCTCTCTCCCTCTTTGCCTCTCTCTATTGCGCTCTCCACTTTCACACACTCCCACAGGCTCATGTTTATTTCAGATTGGTGGGGTGATATTGGGGGCAATAGTGACAGACAACATTAGACATTTTACCTAGAGAGCACTAATGGAAACCTTGGATTATTCAGAGTGACAGAAAGAGAGGAGGTGGGAGAGCGAGAGACGGAGGTGGGAGAGCGAGAGACGGAGGTGGGAGAGCGAGAGACGGAGGTGGGAGAGCGAGAGACGGAGGTGCGAGAGCGAGAGACGGAGGTGCGAGAGCGAGAGATGGAGGTGGGAGAGCGAGAGATGGAGGTGGGAGAGCGAGAGATGGAGGTGGGAGAGCGAGAGATGGAGTTGGGAGAGCGAGAGATGGAGGTGGGAGAGCGAGAGATGGAGGTGGGAGAGCGAGAGACGGAGGTGGGAGAGCGAGAGATGGAGGTGGGAAAAGGAGAGATGGAGGTGGGAGAGCGAGAGATGGAGGTGGGAGAGCGAGAGATGGAGGTGGGAGAGCGAGAGACGGAGGTGGGAGAGCGAGAGACGGAGGTGGGAGAGCGAGAGATGGAGGTGGGAGAGCGAGAGATGGAGTTGGGAGAGCGAGAGATGGAGGTGGGAGAGCGAGAGATGGAGGTGGGAGAGCGAGAGATGGAGGTGGGAGAGCGAGAGACGGAGGTGGGAGAGCGAGAGATGGAGGTGGGAAAAGGAGAGATGGAGGTGGGAGAGCGAGAGATGGAGGTGGGAGAGCGAGAGATGGAGGTGGGAGAGCGAGAGACGGAGGTGGGAGAGCGAGAGACGGAGGTGGGAGAGCGAGAGATGGAGGTGGGAGAGCGAGAGATGGAGGTGGGAGAGCGAGAGATGGAGGTGGGAAAAGGAGAGATGGTTGCAAGACGAGATCATGCTGAGGCTGTATTACATGTGGAAAGGCATAACGGTCAGACAGGTCCTGTAACAAATCCCTGTTATCTGATTACACCCATAAACACAAACAACAACTCTAATTCAAAAGCCCAAAACAAATCCCAATCAATTGTAGAGGTTTGCCGCATGACATTTGCTCTAAGTGAAAGGCATATCTTCCACCTCTGTCACGGGTCGTTGCCCTTTCACAATGCACAAAAAACAAACAGGAGCAGCTGACTTTACCACAAATGCTCTCTCTCTTGTCCCATGCTTGCTCTCCGGTGATTGATGGCCACCATTGTTCAGTGGCTTTTATTCACGGCAGTGGTAATTTCTTTTTGATATTATTACAAATGAGAAATTACTCTGTACCATTACCGAAGCCAAAGATAAACAATAGGGGCCTCCGTCGAGTCACCCGATAAGGGTGAGCGGGGGGGGGGGGGGGGGGGGGGGGGGGGGGGGGGGGGGGTGTAAGAGGTGGTGAGCGGTTCTGCCTGAGTTACAAAGGAGACAAAGGGAGAGCAATAGAGGATGAGAGGCCGCAACATTTCCACTTGTTAATTACGCTCAGGCTGCAGGCAAATGCCATTGGGTCTTGAACGCAGTATTGCCATCCTCCATTTTGTAAATTCAACCCATCTGACCTTAAAAGCTTGATCAACATGGACAGTTTATTTGCTACAATGAAGTACTGTATTTGTACGTTTTCACTGTGCTCTGTTATGAGAAGAGGTCTGATGTTGAATGAGAAAATTAGTAAGAGTAAGATGTTCACTCTGTCTTCAATCTTGGTCTTGGAGACACACATGGTGTGGTCTTGGAGACACACATGGTGTGGTCTTGGAGACACACATGGTGTGGTCTTGGAGACACAGGCTCCACAGGCTCCACAGGCTCCGGTGCTAATACATAGCATTACTTTGCATTTGGCATCGCTCCTTTTTTGAATGGGAGAATGAATGAGAGCTTCCCTCCCATACACCATCTACAGTACCAGTCAAAAGTATGGACACACCTACTCATTCAAGGGTTTTTCTTTATTTGGACTATTTTCCACATTGTAGAATAATAGTGAAACATCACAACTATGAAATAACACATATGGACTCATGTAGTAAACAAAAAAGTGTTCAACAAATGAAAATATATTTAAGATTTGAGAATCTTCAAAGTAGCTACCCTTTGCCTTGATGACAGCTTTGCACACTCCGCCCCCACTCTCTGCCAGGGTCAATGGGGGAGGTAGATACTAATCACCTGTCACTTATCCGGCTTGTCAGTGGCTGATGATGCACCCGGGTGATGGGTGACCGATGAGGAAGTGCTCAGTCAGTGGGCTTTATTGTATAAGACCACGCCTCCAGGTACTTCGGGTACATATTAACACCCAGTGACATTACAGGGTGACATGATCCCATATATTGAAGACAAGATTCATAGCTAGAGGCTAGCTGTCAAAATGCTCCTGCTCCTTTTGTCACTTAGATTTAGCCTTAGCATGAGGTCAGATATGGTGCACTGAAAGGCCCTTACAGATAAGAACAATCTGAGGGGCCAGTTAAGAACATTCCAGGGACCGGTGACGGTCCACGGACCAGAGGTTGAGCAACACATATTATGCTTTAAGATACACTATATGACCAAAAGTATGTAGACACCTGCTTGCCAAACATCTCATTCCAAAAACATGGGCATTAATATGGAGTTGCCCCCCCCTTTACTGCTATAACAACCTCCCCAAATCTGGAAAGGCTTTCCACTAGATGTTGGAACGTTGCAGAAGGGACTTATTTCCATTCAGCTACAAGAGCATTAGTGTGGTCGGGTACTGCTGTTGGGCCTGTCTTGCAGAGTTCGATAGGGTTGAGATCAGGGCTCTGTGTAAGCTAGTCAAGTTCTTCCACACCGATCTCAACAAACTATTTCTGCATGGACCTCGCTTTGTGCATAGGGGCACTGTCATGCTGAAACAGAAGATAATCTTTCCCAGACTGCCACAAAGTTGGAAGCACAGAATCGTCTAGAATGTCATTGCATGCATGTTTAGATCTCTTCATTAGAGCTGAGGGGCCTAGTTTGAACAATGAAAACAGCCCCATACCATTATTCCTCCTCCACCAAACTTTACAATTGGCGCTATGCATCATCCGTTGGACTGCCAGATGGTGAAGCGTGATTTATCACTTGAGAGAAAGCGTTTCCACTGCTCCAGAGTCCAATGGCGGTGAGCTTTACACCTTTTCAGTCAACGCTTGCCATTGCGCATGGTGATCTGAGGCTTGTGTGAAGCTGATCTGCCATGGAAACCCATTTCATGAAGCTCCCTACGAACAGTTCTTGTGCTGACGTTGCTTCCAGGGGCATTTTGGAACTTGGTAGTGAGTGTTGCAACCGAGGACAGACAATTTTTCCACGTTACGCACTCCAGCACATAGCGGTCCCGTTCTGTGAGCTTGTGTGGCCTACCACTTCACGGATGAGCCGTTGTTGCTCCTAGACTTTTCCACTTCACAATAACAGCACTTTTAGTTGACCGGGGCAGCTCTAGCAGGGCAGAAATTTTACGAACTGACTTGTTGGAAAGGTGGCATCGATTTTATAGACCTGCCAACAACGGGTGTAGCTGAAATAGCCGAATCCACTCATTTGAAGGGGTGTCCATATACTTTTGTATATAAAGTGTATTATTCTCCATTATAACTCTCAACAAACAAATCATTTTGCTGTAGTACCACAAGGGTCACTGCAATATGGTTGATAGGTTTCCAGCCTACTCTCTCAATCTCTCAATAACCATCATTCTCCCTCTGACTTTCTGCCCTCTTTTCACTTTCCTCCTACTCTGAGGGCCAAGGAAACTTTCATCAGCTCCCTGCTCTCCGTGGGTTCCTGTTTTCTCCACACCACCAGCACCAGCAGCAGCAGCTTACTGCTTTCCTGTGTTATTAATAGATTAATCAGCCGCCTTGTCCTCCCCTCCAGTTGGCTGCCATGGTAGCAGGAGATGTGTAGTTTCTCAGAGCAGGGGATGAAGAAGGAACAATATACCGTTCAGGGGAAAGAGAGAGAGGGTGGGTGGGTGGATGGATGGGTGTGACTGCAGTTACTCAGGCCAGGGCAGCGTTTGTGTGGAAACCGGTGAAATGTTTGTTCTGTTGCGGCCATTTTGGAGACAATTACACTCTTAGAAAATGGGTTCCAAAAGTGTTCTTCAGCTGTCCCCATAGGAGAACCCTTTTAGGTTCCAGGTAGAACTCGTTTTGGATTCCACGTACCTGGGAAAAAAGGGTTCTTCAAAGGGTTCTCCTATGGGGACAGCCGAATAACCCTTTTGGTTGTAGATAGGTACACTTTTAGAAAAAAAAGGTGCTATGAGAGTAATTGGAAGTGCATCACTCTGAATTACTGCTCACACCGTGAGGTGACGCATATTGACAAACACAGTGGGTGTCTGTCTAGCTTTCGATATGCTGTGCTAACTACCTTTCACCTGTGGGAGGTGAAGAGTAGGTGGGAGCACTTTGTTGTGCTACACCTTATTGGGGTCATACTATGGTCATACTATGGATCATTTAGTTATTTGATTTTGAATTTTAGGACACCTTTAGGTATAAAAAAAAATGTATGCATTGAATTTGTCCTTTACTACTATAGCCAATAACACATTGATAAATGGCATTGAATAACACATTGATAAATGGCAAATAAAGAGACAGTCAAAATAAATAAGAAGGAACAAGGTTTTGAAGTGTTTGCCTTATATCTCTGAGATTTAAATCAACTCAGAAAAGATATATATATTTTTTTACATACATAAATGTACCCCCTTTTTTGTGTAAGCACAAGACTACCGTCATCTTTTTATTACTATTTTTTATTATTTTATTTAACCTTTATTTAACTAGGCAAGTCAGTTCTTATTGACAATAAGTTCTTATTTACAATGATGGCCTACCAAAAGGCCTCCTGCGGGGACGGAGGCTAGGATCAAAAATAAAAATACATAATATAGGACAAAACACACACCAGACCACACAACACTACATAAAGAGAGACCTATGACAACACAGCATGGTAGCAACACAACATGACAACAACAGGGTGGCAACACAACAAGGCAGCAGCACAACATGGTAGCAGCACAAATGGCAAGAAGGTAGAGACAACAATACATAATGCAAAACAGCCACAACTGTCAGTAAGATTGAGTCTTTGAGTGAAGAGATTGATATAAAACTGTCCAGTTCAAGTGTTAGGTTTCAGCTCGTTCCAGTCGCTAGCTGTAGCAAACTGAAAAGACGAGTGACCCAGGGATGTGTGTGCTTTAGGGACCTTTAACAGAATGTGACTGGCAGAACAGGTGGAGGATGAGGGCTGTAGTAGATCTCTCAGATAGGGGGGGAGTGAGGCCTAGAGGGTTTTTATAAATAAGCATCAACCAGTGGGTCTTGCAATGGATATACAGGGATGATCAGTTTACAGAGGAGTATAGAGTGCAGTGATGTGTCCTATAAAGAGCATTGGTGGCAAATCTGATGGCCGAATGGTAAAGAACATCTAGCCACTCGAGAGCACCCTTACCTGCCGATCTATAAATTACGTCTCTGTAATATAGCACAGGTAGGATGGTAATCTGAATCAGGGTTAGAAATGTTTTATCCGGTACTGTTTACCTTCAGATGAGTCCTGTGACACTTGTGTCACCACTATGGTCGTATTCTTGAGAATATCCCCTTTCCATAGAGGGGTCATAATAGTTTGTAGCCAAAACGGTTCGGACGCTACAGACGTCTGATTTTCCGAATGTCTTCACGGTCCGACAAACACCTTTCACCGCAGATGTGGAAGTGCGATATTGGCGGATGCGGTGGATCGAGACACATCCAATGCAAACAAACAGATCTCTAAGAAGGGTTTTTTAGTTGGCGGTGTGGGAGACAAGAAGTGTTCGTCTGTCTCGGAGACGTTGCAGACTGTTTGATGTTTCAAGGTGTTGAGAAAGTGAAATGTTTTTGAGCATAGTATTGATTCAAGCTTTATTTCAAATGTCTCGACTCATAAACAGAATTTCATCTTACGGTTCCTCACTTGTCAGCCGTGTGCAACTCACTGACAAACTGAATTTGAATACAAATATTGATTAACCAGTATTTTGTTCCAGTGCTACTCCCAGACAGCTCCTCAGACGTTGTGCTGCTTGTGAATTAATCTTGTAGCGCTTCACAACCCCCATAACATTTTCTTGTCTTTTGGTTTCCTGTGACCAACTACTGGAGAAAAAAAATCAATTGTTAAAAAACAACCCACCTCACAAAAAATGGACAGTTCCCAGTAAGGCGAGTCCACTTGCATGCACCAATTTCCTCCATGTTTAGATTCTCACATTTGAGCTTCTCAAAATAATATCCAACAGTTCCCCATGGACACAGAAAGAATGTTTCCCTAATTGATAGGAGCTAATAGTTAGCAATTGGTGACTGGTGCCTGGAGGCAAGGTTTGACTGTCCACAGGGGACTGGGTTGACTGGTGCCTGGAATCAAGGTTTGACTGTCCACAGGGGACTGGGTTGACTGGTGCCTGGAAGCAAGGTTAGACAGAAAGGTCTGATGTGTGTTTGTGTGTGTTTGTCCCCACAACAATAGTAAACAACAAACATTTCACTAACTGGGGACATTTTGTTAGTCCCCACAAGGTAAATGGCTATTTCTAGAGGTTTAGGGTTAGGAGCTAGGGTTAGTTTTAGGGTAAGGGTTAGGTGTAGGGTTAGGGAAAATAGTATTTTGAATGGGACTGAATTGTGTGTCCCTACAAGGTTAGTTGTACAATACTGTGTGTGTTTGTGTGTGTCTCTCTCTCGCTCTCTATGTGTGTGTGTGCGTGTGTGTGTGTGTGTGTGTGTGCATGGGGCCTAGACAAGCTAGAGGAGGCCATTTTGCATTCCTCTTGCATCCAACACAGTCGAGCCTCCTCCCACTACCCACAGAGAATACCAATTGGACCTGCGGCTAATCGCGACAAGCACAGAAAAACTTATAGCTCAAGTTGTTTATTTTTGCTCTTACATCTCAAGGTTATTTCTAGTCTTATACATTGAGAGAAAGAAATGCAGGCTTTACAGATTACTCTGTATCACAGACTCACTGGAACAATGATGTTACAAGCAGAGAAGTCCCTTACAGCTGGCCATTTGACTTAAGTAACTGTGTGTGTGTGTGTGTGTGTGTGTGTGTGTGTGTGTGTGTGTGTGTGTGTGTGTGCGCCCTCATTGAGCCAGGATGGGGTGGTTATGCATCAGATACAAGCCTCTAGTCTCTCCTTACCTTAATAATAACGTAGAGGTGAAAATGAACTAGAAATCAAGTAGACATTGGTGTTGTGTACCAGATTTTTAAGCTTGGTGCGTGTTGGAGGCACTAGTGATGTGTGACTGTGGGGTTTGTTTTCCATCGATTTACGATTCGCACCGTACTATTTCTCCGCCTCCCTGCAGTCTTTCTTAATCCCCCCTATCACGGCCAAGGAATTTATGGGCTCCCGTTCTTTCTATCTCCCTACTTCACTCTCTCTCTCTCCACTTCTTCCCCTCCCGTGATGCTGACGAGAGGCCCTTATTGGCCGGTTGTTAGAAAAGGCATGTTTTGTCTGGGCCTGCCTGCCTGTCTGACTGGATAGGTAATCAGCTGCCACCTAGTGAGCGGGAGCAGCGGCCATCTTTACCTCCTTCTACCGCCTCATTCAGTCAATCGCTTCATCAGTGATGAGCCATAACTCACTCATCCCCTCATCAGAGCCTTTTGTCAAACCTAGTGGCTGATCATTGGGTCCGTCTCTCCATGCATCTTCCAATCAATTGGACCATTCATATGATTACCATTCTGGTATCACATAGTGGCAATTCCCGTAGTTCTCGGATATAATGGGGTATAATCCAGATTCCTCTGTTTCACAGACTTTCTGGACCAATGATCCGTTAGGGCAAAGAAGTCACATAGAGCCTTTTGTCTTAAGCCTTGTAACGGAGAGAGTGGAAGGGAGAGGGACAGAAAATAAAAGAGAGAAAGAATGAATGAAAAAACAATAGAGAGCAGTAGTTACAGAGGACCCCACCTCTGTCTATATCAGGGTTATATAATATATATATAACAGGTGGATTAATAGCTGGCGTCTCGCACCTGAACTGTGGTGCAGGCACACGTACATTTGGGAGGAGGGGAGGTGGAGAGAAGGGTAACTACCCCCCCCCCCCCCTGACCCCCCTCTCCCTCCACCTACAGTACTACATAAGTTCCAGTCCATTCTGAGACGGAGACCCTAAGGGATTGTAGCTTCAAGGAGTGTCGCCTAGCTGCTGACTTGGCTCCAGGGTAGATGGCACTGAAATTGAAATCCCTTTGCATCAGCTTTCGTGGCGGCAGGGTAGCTTAGTGGTTAGAGCGTTGGACTAGTAACCGGAAGGTTGCAAGTTCAAAAACCCCAAGCTGTCAAGGTACAAATCTGTCGTTCTGCCCCTGAACAGGCAGTTAACCCACTGTTCCTAGGCCGTCATTGAAAATAAGAATTTGTTCTTAACTGACTTGCCTAGTTAAATAAAGGTAAAATAAATAAATAAAATAAAAATGTAGGTATTTTATTGGGATCCCCATTAGATGTTGCAAAAGCCGCAACTACTCTTCCTGGGGTCCAACACAAACCATAACATAATACCGAACATGAATAGATAAGAACGGCTCAAGGACAGAACTATATACATGTTTTAAAAAGACACACGTAGACTACATATCAATGCATACACACAAACTATCTAGGTCAAATAGGGGAGAGGCGTTGTGCTGTGAGGTGTTGCTTTATCTGTTTTTTGAAACCAGATTTGCTGTTCATTTCAGCAATATGAGATGGAACGGAGTTCCATGCAACACTGGCTCTATATAATACAGTACACTTTTTTGAATTTGTTCTTGATTTGGGGACTATGAAAAGACCCCTGGTGGCATGTCTGGTAGGGTAAGTGTGTGTGTGTGTCAGAGCTGTGTGTAAGTTGACTATGCAAACAATTTGGAATTTTCAACACGTTAATGTTTCTAATAACAAGAAGAAGTGATGAAGTGAGTCTCTCCTCAACTCTTAGGAAAAGAGACTGATATGCATAGTATTTATATCAGCCCTCTGATTACAATTGGCTCATTCATCCCCCCTCCTCTCCCTTGTAACTATTCCTCAGGTCGTTGTTGTAAATGAGAAGGTGTTCCTAGTCAATTTACCTGGTAAAATAAAGGTTGAATAAATAAAACAATGAAGAGCAAGACGTGCCGCTCTGTTCTGGGCCAGTTGCAGCTTAACTAGGTCTTTCCTTGCAGCACTGGACCACAATACTGGAAAATAATCAAGATTAGACAAAACTAGAGCCTGCAGATCTTACTCTTTGGAGTGTGGTGTCAAAAAAGCAGAGCATCTCTTTATTATGAACAGATCTCTCCCCATCTTTACAACCATTGGATCGATATGTTTTGGCCATGCCAAGTAATTTAGTCTCCTCAACTTGTTCAACAGCCACACCATTCATTACCAGATTCAGCTGAGGTCTAGAACTTAGGGAATGGGGCGGCAGGGTAGCCTAGTGGTTAGAGCGTTGGACTCGTAACCGAAAGGTTACTGACAAGGTACAAATCTGTCGTTCTTCCCCTGAACAGGCAGTTAACCCACTGTTCCTAGGCCGTCATTGAAAAAAAAGATTTTGTTCTTAACTGACTTGCCTATTTAAATAAAGGTAAAAATATATATATATTTTTTTTTTACCACATACAATGCGCTTACTTTTAGAGATGTTCAGGACCAGTTTATTACTGGCCACCCATTCCAAAACAGACTGAAACTCTTTGTTAAGGGTTTCAGTGACCTAATTAGCTGTGGTTGCTGACGCATATATGGTTGAATCATCAGCATACATGGACACTCACGTTGCCAGTGGCAGGTCCTTGGTAAAAATAGAAAAGAGTAGAGGGCCTAGAGAGCTGCTCTGCCGTACACCCCACGTTACACATTAGACATTAGAGAAGGTTCCATCAAAGAGTTCTATTACATAGATAACTCTGAGTTCACAATATGGCAGAGGTTGAAAAGCCAGAACACATCAAAGCAAAGGCTGCACTGAAATCTGACAGTACAGCTCCCACAATCTTCTTATTATCAATTTCTTTCAACCAATCATCAGTAATTTGTGTCAGTGCAGTACCTGTCGAGTGCCCTTCTCTGTAAGCATGCTGCTTAGCGGCAGGTAGCCTAGTGGTTAGAGTGTTGGACTAGTAACCGAAAGGTTGCAAGATCAAATCCCTGAGCTGACAAGGGAAAAATCTGCCATTCTGCCCTTGAAGAAGGCAGTTAACCCAATATCTCTACTGAATGAGGACATCTAGTGGAAGACATAGAAAGTCTCCCCAGAATCATAACTGGTTGGGAAGGGTGGGGGCGATGACGTCAAAGTTGCTCCAACTTTCATGACCACAGAAACTAGTTTGGAAGAATGCCTGCCCTGTGAGTTCTGCTATACTTACAGACATAATTCCAACGGTTTTAGAAGCTTTAGAGTGTTTTCTATCCAATAATAATTTTTATATGCATATATTAGCAATTTTTGACAGATTTTTTTTTCAGTTTACTAGGGGTACCCAATCTCTCCAAAGGGGGCATATTTCTGCCATATCTTTAACAGGTTTTAACTGACTTGCCTAGTTAAATAAAGGTAAAAAATCTGCTGTTAGAACCAGTAAAGGCTTTATTGCTAGCAGAATTACTTTGGCTTCCCTCCAGGCCTGAGGACAAAGCCTTTCCTCTAGGCTCAGATTAAATATATGACAGATAGGAGTGTCTAAAGAGTCAGCTAACATCCTCATTAGCTTTCCATCTATGTTGTCAATGCCAGGAGGTTTGTCATTATTGATCGATAACAACACTTTTTCCACCTCTCCCAAACTAACTTTTAAAAATTCTATCTTGCAATGATTTTCTTTCATTATTAGTTTTTTTCTGCATGAATACGATGGCTCACTGTTCGTTGTTGGCATTCCCTGCCTAAGTTGCCATTTAAAAATATATATACAATTGAACCTTTACATTTAACAAGTCAGTTCTTCTTACAATTCTTCTTTACAATGACGGCCTAGGAACAGTGGGTCAACTGCCTTGTTCAGGGCCAGAACGACACATTTTTACTTCATGATAATCCTCGTTGAGGAAGATATACGTTCCTCTGAATTTTTGGCTCTTTCCAGAACAGCTTCCTCAAGAACTTGACCATTATCAGCCTGGGTCTGTCACCTGGGCTGGGGATGAGTTTACCAGTACTGTGGGCGCACTCCACCTCAATCTTCCTCTGGTCCATCTTCAATTTCTCAGATATCATTTCCCTCACTTTTTCCTCAGACTCTGTCCAGGTCTAATGTGGAGATTCTGCAATTCCGTCCACATCCATGTTGTTCCGCCTTGATTGTCCCTTTAGCCTATTAGCAGCCTATATTTGTTCAATTCTAAATCATTGTATTTTGTAACATCAAATTAAGTCATACATACAGTTCAGTGTCATTCTCCTAGCCCTATAGGCATTTAATATAATCCATTATGATTTAGATGCTACATCAATCCTCAGTAAAAACGTGGTTGCCTTTTACTGTATTTCCATGCTACACTCTAGCATTGTGCTAACATCTTAACCTTGCCCCAGGTACACTACATGACCAAAAGTATGTAGTGCTCTGCTCTGTGGACACCAGGGCTCTGTGCAGGCTGGTTCATCCACACCGATCTCGACAAACCATTTCTGTGTGAACCTCGCATTGTGCACAGGGGCATTGTCATGCTGAAACAGGAAAGGGCTTTCCCCAAACTGTTACCATAAGATTGGAAACACAAAATTGTCTAAAATGTCATTGTATGCTGTAGTGCTAAGATTTCCCTTCACTGGAATTAAGAGGCCTAGCCCGATTCATGAATAACAGCTATTATTCTTCCTTCACCAAACTTTACAGTTGGCATTATGCATTCGGGCAGGTAGCATCCGCCAAACCCAGATTTGTCCATCGGACTGCCAGATGAAGCGTGATTCATCACTCCACAGAACGCGTTTCTACTGCTCCAGAGTCCAATGGCGGCGAGCTTTACACCATTCTAGCCGACACTTGGCATTGCGCATGGTGCTCCAGACGAGCAGTTATTGTGCTGACGTTGCTTCCAGAGGCAGTTTGGAACTCGGTAGTAAGTGTTGCCCCCGAGGACAGATTATTGTTTACGTGCGTTAGGACTTGGTGGTCCCGTTCCGTGAGCTTGTGTGGCCTACCTCTTCGCGTCTGATCTGTTGTTGACCCTCGACGTTTCCACTTCAAAATAACAGCACATTTAGTTGACCGGGGCAGCTTTAGCAGGGCAGAAATTTTACGAACTGACTTGTTGGAAAGGTGGCATCCTATAGCGGTGCCACGTTGAAATTTACTGTAGCTCTTCGGTAAGGCCATTCTAACGCCAATGTTTGTCTATGAAGATTGCATGGCGGTGTGCTCGATTTTATACACCTGGCAGCAACGAGTGTGGTTGAAATAGCTGAATCCACTAATTTGAAGGGGTGTCCACATACTTTCTTATCTATAGCGTATGTGTTGAATGTGTAGCCTGCTGTTTTTGTTGGCCGATGTTAGTGGTGGGCTGACAGGCTATGGAAGGAGGAGTGTGTTACAGTATTCCATCCTCACCCACTGCTGGGGGTGTGTGATAGAGAGGTGTGTGTGTGTGTGTGTGTGTGTGTGTGTGTGTGTGTGTGTGTGTGTGTGTGTGTGTGTGTGTGTGTGTGTGTGTGTGTTAGAGGGGTGTGCATGAGCCTCCATGCCGGTGTGTGTGTGCATTTGTGTGCCTGTGTGTGTGTGTGTGTTATTGTCCTTAGGCATATCATTATAACCGCTGTCAAAGTGATATTGTAATTATAGCGCTACAATTGTTATTATTAATCAACAATGAAATCACAGTTTTAGATCATTAAAATGACAAACACAAGCACAGGACAAGAGTGCTTTCAAACCCTTAGGATTAATATATGTACAGCTATGGCATTGACTCGAACAGTAATACTTTTACACATTCACAATTCAAACAAAAATCTATTTTCCGTTTCAAAAGCCACATAACAGCACTGGATAAATGCATTTTTTCTTCTGAAAACAAAGGGCAGTATTGCCACCGCATTCAGATCAGACTCCGCAGACCAAGGACTGAGTCTTAGAATTGTGCCAGTAACCAAGCCTTGGAGCTAGGAAGGAAGGGCTGCTCTCCTTTTGAAGGAGCCGCAGGTTTCTATTCAAAGCCCTGAAGCTCTGCATGCGCTAGAAGGATTTAGATGTGCTTTTAATGGGCTGAGATGAAGATGTGAATTCCCAACGACAGCCTTCATTTCCAGGTCTGCCACGAGGGGGGAACAGATTGCATTGCTATGAAATTGCATTAGCGCAGCTAGTTTTGTTCTGTTTTGTAAACACACACAGCGATTGTTTTTGGAGGAATTAAGTGCAGCGTGCAGCGTGCGTGTGTGTGTGTGTGTGTGTGTGTGTGTGTGTGCGTGTGCGTGTGCGTGTGTCTGTTTACTCATCCGTGCACACAAACGTCTTGTCATGATTGTCTGCATGTGTAGGCCTAGCTATGTTAACCTGAAAGGGCTATATTCTCCATGTGATGCGCCGCATTAAGCCACAGAGAGGATGTGTGATCAACTATGGCCCAGATTTGTGTTTTTAATCCTAAAGCGTCGAGGCTGTTTGTTGCATATGCTACTGAAACTGGCCAGCCACAGGGGTACGATGCTAGCAAACCTACCCCGCCGTCTGCCTTATTCTCCACAGCTAGAGACAGATTATGCCCAAGGAGTTAAATATGGGATTCAGACTAGCAAATCAGAGAATTCTGCCGACAAGGGTCTATACTAGAGATTTGGGTATAAGATAGCTCACAGGCTTAAGAAATTATCATATTGACTAATCAAGCTGGGAATAGATAGTTATTCTGACAACATGTCTGGCTTGGAGGTATGCCTTAATTCTAATTGAACGGGTAAATTACTCAGTGGATTAAAAACCAAGTGAAATAGCTGCATAATATATGATATACAATTCTACTGGCAGAGATAAACTATCTCTACTTCAAATGTAACCACACGTCCTTACAAAAATAGTATGGTTTTGTCCCATCACAATTGTGAAAGCTGAAGAGAGGTGGAAAAATGTGTTTGGTCAGTAAAGATGAATGTGTGCTTGCGTGTGAGTGTGTGTTTCTGAATAGCGGAAGTCTTTTGTTTAGAAGCTGACTCACACTAGTTCAAAGTTTGAATTCTAGCCTTTTAGGTTTATCTGGGAGGTTGATCTGGGAGGTTGATCTGAGAGGTTGATCTGAGAGGTTGATCTGAGAGGTTGATCTGAGAGGTTGATCTGAGAGATTGATCTGAGAGGTTGATCTGAGAGGTTGATCTGAGAGGTTGATCTGGGAGGTTGATCTGAGAGGTTGATCTGGGAGGTTGATCTGGGAGGTTGATCTGGGAGGTTGATCTGAGAGGTTGATCTGAGAGGTTGATCTGAGAGGTTGATCTGAGAGGTTGATCTGAGAGGTTGATCTGGGAGGAGGACTCCAAACATCAGAATGTCTTACATGACGACAGACAACACAAAACCTCAAAAACTTTGACAGCATTGATTACTCCCTGTGCTCAATCTGAGCATTCTGTTTAGCCCTCTGTATGAAAATATGGTCCATAATTCCTATCATTCCTAGGAATCCAAAGTGAGAAAGTGTCTGAGAGAGATGGGAGAGGCTGGTCGAGAGAGAGTGTGTGTGTGTGCATGTTTTTTGTGTGCGTCTGCATGTGACTGTCAGTATGCATGTGTGTGTGTGTGTCGGACAGTTTGTTAATTAAACACTGCCTCTAGCATTGTCTCTCTCAACTAATTACTCATTAATCTGGAAGAAGAACAATTACCCCCCCCCCCCCCCACACACACACACACACACACTCCTTAGCCAGGCAGGAATCCAGGATTTTTTACACAAAGAGTCCCATCTGCTGTGCAAATAGACCAATTTAGGAAACTCTTCCCATCCAGAATCAGCCAACCGGCTATTGTAAATGTGACCGATTAAGACTTTTACGATAGTTTGTTGTTTTTCCCCCAGCAAAGAAAAAAATCATTGTTTTCCTTCTCTACAAGGGTGTGATAGTACAACATTTCCGGTGTTGTTTGGCAGGCAGACGAGTGTCTTGGCACTGTGATTAACTAATGCAGGCATTGGACGCACTCTGTTCTGTTAATCAATGTTTGGAGACCAGACTGACCAGCTGCCTGTGTTCGATTGGGGGTCTGCCTTCGGTAATGACAGGAGCGGTGTAGTCAGTAATGACACGCGTGTGGGTAACGTTGATGAACGTGCCAGACTTGGCGAGCTGAATGGCCAGAGGACAAGAAAGGAGACTGGGGTATCATTAACATCTGTAATGATTTAACTGTTGGACCCTAGACTGCTCTCTCCCACTTTTCTTTTCTCTCTCTCTCTATCCATGCCATCTCTCTCTTCTTTCTCCCTCCCATTCCCGCTTTCCTTTAGTTGGATCAATGGATTCCTCCTTGCTGCTCTGCATATTGAAAGGCTCATTGCTTTCAGGGTAATGAGAGACTGGTCAATGGAGCTTATTGCTCCATAGCCTCACTAGGACCAGAACGATACATAGATTGGTCAACTGATGCTAGACCTATAGTATATTAATTCTTACACTCATGGTGTCATGTTTCATCTTTACATTAGGTTGGTTGGTAATGCTGCATTTCACAATTATGTGGGCTGAGCAGTTCATGCTTATTTAATGAGGTTATAGTTCATAAGGGAATGCTCATGTTATTAAGAAAATTCTGTTTTCCTGCTACCTCAGCACAGCTCATTTTTTTCTGATTAGTTCCTGCTACATATCTGAGCAGTAGTGCTGAGCAATTATCAGAAATGTCAGTGCAATTGTTTGAATTACATTTTTATACGTTAGCTCAACGCACTGATTCTCTAGAGAGAAATATCCAGCATGAATTGTGGGAACGTTGCAGAAAGGTGTAGGTTCAACAGACCAATATTCATCATGGTAAAGCAATAAGAAAAAAGGTCAATAATTACTATGATCAGAGTCCATTGCGCCTACAGCTGACTGATCTCATTGGTTCAGGCCTGTGGGGCTGGCAGAGAGGAGAGGAAGGGAAGGACAGAAGCTCAGAGGACGCGTTGCGAACAAGAGAGCAATTTTGTGGGTTTCTCTACCAACCGAGAATACATACTGTATAATTGATTGATAGTTGTTATTCAGCAGTCTTAAAAGTATGCACTATCTACTTTAAAGATCCACTGAAGGAAGTTAGCCAGCTAGACTACTAGCATAAAGGATGATTCTGGGTGCACAGATATACATAACTGGCTGGCTGATACTGTCTAAACAGAGATTGTGATGATGACGTGGAATTTTAATAAGGCATCAAATAAATAAATCACCAATTTTTTTTTATTTAAGTAAAATAATGTGAATAAATGATACTTAGAGCCTAATAAGTGATATTAATGGGCAGTCATTAACATAAATTATTATATTCTGTGATGTTACAGCATTTAACCCCCAATTCAATTCTATAGCATAGAGTTATATAGTTGCCATGGTGCCCTAGTAGCAGCCTAAGCACAGAGCTCTAAAGGTGCACTTGTTTTTATAGGTGTTTTTAATTGTTGATTTTTAATACGATCTTTTGTTTTTGCGAACATTGCGTGTTCATTGCATATACATGTATCTGGTGTATTTGAGCCACAGATTTGCAGATTGCCTGACAGGTTAACACATTTTGGCTTGGCTAACTAGCTAGCTAACTGGCTAATATTTGTGCATCTGGACAAAGTACCAGCTTTTTTGTTTCACCTGGTCGCCAATTACTGAGAATGAAGCGTTATTATTATTATTATGTATTTATTGTAATAAAAAATTGAAAACTGTGATTATTTGTCATAAATAAAGAAATAAAAGGAACCGACTTCAAAAAGCAGCACTACTGAGCAGATGGTTTGAGCTACAGCTCGGCTCTCTCTCCTCAGACAATCTCCCAGTGCCCTTCGAGTTTACATCTCAGCTGTTCCCCCTAAAAGACCTTCACAAATTCAGCCCATCGCAGGTTTAAACTGTCACAAAATGTGGGCTGGTGCCTGTCACTCATGCGCACACACTATCACACAACACACACCCACACTGTCACCCTTTCATACACACAACACACACTCACACTGTCACCCTCTCATGCACACACTATCACACAACACACACTCACACTGTTACCCTCTCATACACACACTATCACACAACACACACTCACACTGACACCCTCTCATACACACACCATCACACAACACACACTTACTGTCACCCTCTCATACACACAGCACACACCCATACTGTCACCCTCTCATACACACAACACACACCCTTACTGTCACCCTCTCATACACACAACACACACCCTTACTGTCACCCTCTCACAATCAGCCAGTGTAAGAAAATAGAGCCGTACAGTACAGCTAGTAGATTGTTCTTCTAGAGACTGAGGCACAGTAAGGTTGGAGAGTGACAGGTGTGCTATGTTTAGGTGTGGATCAATACGGCAGGGCGATGTGGCATTGACAGGATAACTGTTAGATATGAAGGCCTGGCTGAGCAGCCCAATGTGAAGGAACAGACACAGTGGTGGGGGAACATTTTCCCCTTTTCAAGGTGTTAGAAATAGTGAAGTGTATTCCCCAGTCTACCCACCCCCCCACCCCATATTTCTCAAGACATCATCTCACTATAACACTAGTGGGGATTGAGGTGCTCTGATATGTAACTGTCAGAATGATTTTTTTTCTGCCTCTTCTGGTCCTGGGATGGTAGGTCACGTGGTCAAGGAAAAGTTTTGGGAATACATTTTGAAACGTGAAGGGTAACCAAATAGTTTATTGAACCAAGTGATTCTATTACACAGCTTAGTTCACTTAGACTTGTTTCATAGGGATCACTCAGCAATGTGCAGGTGCATGCTTTGGCACTGCAAGGGTACATAGGCAGTGGGATCCTATCGGATAACAGAGCCAGTAGTCTGACAGAGCACAGAATGGCCGCTACTAATGCTAAAGTAGGGCTATCAGAGATTCACTGAGGTGCTCTCCTCTCTCCACCCGTGACAGGCAGAACACCACGGACTGCTGCATTGACCCATCACCCACACAGACAGGCCAATCAGGCTGCCAAGAGGAACTATGGCAGCCATTTTAGGATTCACAAAAGAGGGAGGCTCTGGGTAGAAGTCTCTAGTCTACCAACGTTACCTCCGTGTCAAATGCTGAGTAAACATTAAAATCTAGACATTTTGATCAAAATATCTGTCTCTATTAGCCACACAACGTGATAACTCAAACACTAATGCATGTTTTGTTTGAGCAACCCAGTGACGATCATGAATTGAATCATCTTTAAATTACACAAACCAACTTCAGAGCTGAGTCCTTAGGGGGCTTGTTTTCTGTCTCTCTGATCTAGTTTCCCTTCGAAGACTTTGCAGAGATATGATGGCTCCTAGTTAACTTATAGTCTGTGACTCTAGGGCTCAGTGTGTATCCTCGTATAACTAGGACCCATCAGCTTTTTTGTAGCTATTATTATTTTATTATTATTATTATCATTATGTACTGCAGTGCATCTCCTCCTCATGGACTGCACCAGATTTGCCAGTTCTTGCTGTGCGATGTTACCCCACTCTTCCACCAAGGCACCTGCAAGTTCCCGGAAATTTCTGGGGGGGAATGGCCCTAGCCCTCACCCTCCAATCCAACAGGTCCCAGATGTGCTCAATGGGATTGAGATCCGGGCTCTTCCTTGGCCATGGCAGAACACTGACATTCCTGTCTTGCAGGAAATCACGCACAGAACGAGCAGTATGGCTGGTGGCATTGTCATGCTGGAAGGTCATGTCAGGATGAGCCTGCAGGAAGGGTACCAAATGAGGGAGGAGGATGTCTTCTCTGTAACACACAGCGTTGACATTGCCTGCTGTGAGACAGTGAAGGGCACTTTTTGCCAGTCCTGTCTGGTCCAGCGATGGTGGGTTTGTGCCCATAGGTGACGTTGTTGCCGGTGATGTCTGGTGAGGACCTGCCTTACAACAGGCCTACAAGCCCTCATTTCTGCCTCTCTCAGCCTATTGCTGACAGTCTGAGCACTGATGGATGGATTGTGTGTTCCTGGTGTAACTCGGGCAGTTGTTGTTGCCATCCTGTACCTGTCCCGCAGGTGTGATGTTCGCATGTACCGATCCTGTGGTGGTGTTGTTACACTTGGTCTGCCACTGCGAGAACAATCAGCTGTCTGTCCTGTCTCCCGGTAGCGCTGTCTTAGGTATCTCACAGTACGGATATTGCAATGTATTGCCCTGGCCATATCTGCAGTCCTCATGTCTCTTTGCAGAATGCCTAAGGCATGATCACGCCGCTGACCCTGCAGGGACCCTGGACATCTTTCTTTTGGTGTTTTTCAAAGTCAGTAGAAAGGCCTCTTTAGAGTCCTAAAGTTTCATGACTGTGACCTTAATGCAACTTTTCAGGGAAGTCAAGAACCAGTACACACAGTCAGTCAGAAAAGCAAAGGCAAGCTTTTTCAAACAGAAATTTGCATCCTGTAGCTCTAACTGTAAAGTCCATGGAGAATAAGAGCACCTCCTCCCAGCTGCCCACTGCACTGAGGCTAGGAAACACTGTCACCACTGATAAATCCACAATAATTGAGAATTTCAAGAAGCATTTCTCTACAGCTGGCCATGCTTTCCTCCTGGCTACCCCAACCCCGGCCAACAGCTCCGCACCCCCCGCAGCTACTTGCCCAAGCTTCCCCAGCTTCTACTTCACCCATATCGAGATAGCAGATGTTCTGATAGAGCTGCAAAACCTGGACCCGAACAAATCAGCTGGGCTAGACAATTTGGACTCTCTCTTTTTAAAATTATCCGCCACCATTGTTGCAACCCCTATTACAAGCCTGTTCAACCTCTCTTTCGTATCCTCCAAGATCGCTAAAGATTGGAAAGCTGCCGCGGTCATCTCCCTCTTCAAAAGGGGTGACACTCTAGACCCAAACTGTTACAAACCTATATCCATCCTGCCCTACCTTTCTAAAGAATTTGAAAGCCAAGTTAATAAAAAGATCACTGACCATTTCGAATCCCAACGTACCTTCTCCGCTGTGCTATCCAGTTTCCGAACTGTTCATGGGTGCACCTCAGCCATGCTCAAGGTACTAAACGATATCATAACCGCCACCGATAAAAGACAGTACTGTGCAGCCGTCTTCATCGACCTGGCCAAGGCTTTCGACTCTGTCAATCACCGTATTCTTATTGGCAGACTCAACAGTCTTGGTTTCTCAAGTGACTGCCTCGCCTGGTTCACCAACTACTTCTCAGATAGAGTTCAGTGTGTCAAATCGGAGGGCCTGTTGTCCGGAACTTTGTCAGTCTCCATGGGGGTACCACAGGGTTCAATTCTCGGGCAGACTCTTTTATCTGTATATATCAACGATGTTGCTCTTGCAGCGGGTGATTCCCTGATCCACCTCTACGCAGATGACACCATTCTGTATACATCTGGCCCTTCTTTGGACACTGTGTTAACAAACCTCCAAACGAGCGTCAATGCCATACAACACTCCTTCCGTGGCCTCCAACTGCTCGTAAATGCTAGTAAAACTAAATGCATGCTTTTCAACCAATCGCTGCCCGCCCAACTAGCATCACTACTCTGGACGGTTCTGACGTAAAATATGTGGACAACTACAAATACCTAGGTGTCTGGCTACACTGTAAACTCTCCTTAACTCTCCTTAAACATCTCCAATCCAACGTTAAATCTAGAATCGGCATCCTATTTCGCAACAAAGCCTCCTTCACTCATGCCGCCAAACATGCCCTTGTAAAACTGACCATCCTACCGATACTTGACTTCGGCGATGTCATTTACAAAATAGCCTCCAACACTCTACTCAGCAAACTGGATGCAGTCTATCACAGTGCCATCCGTTTTGTCACCAAAGCCCCATATACTACCCACCACTGCGACCTGTATGCTCTCGTCAGCTGGATCTCGCTACATATAAGTCGCAAGACCCACTGGCTCCAGGTCATCTATAAGTCTATGCTAGGTAAAGCTCTGCCTTATCTCAGCTCACTGGTCACGATAACAACACACACCCGTAGCATGCACTCCAGCAGGTATATCTCATTGGTCATCCCCAAAGCCTTTCCTTCCAGTTATCTGCTGCCAATGACTGGAGCAAATTACAAAAATTGCTGAAGTTGGAGTCTTATATCTCCCTCACTAACTTTAAACATCAGCTATCTGAGAAGGTAACCGATCGCTGGAGCCGTACAAAGCCCATCTGTAAATAGCTCACCCAATCTACCTACCTCATCCCCATATTGTTTTTATGTACTTTTTTGCTCTTTTGCACACCAGTATTTCTACTTGCACATCATCAACTGCACATCTATCACTCCAGTGTTAATTTGCTAAATTGTTATTTCTTCGCTACTATGGCCTATGTATTGCCTTACCTCCTCACGCCATTTGCACACACTGTGTATAGTATTTTTTCTATTGTGTTATTGACTGTACGTTTGTTTATTCCATGTGTAACTCTGTGTTGTTGTTTGTGTCGCACTGCTTTGCTTTATCTTGGCCAGAAAAGTAAATCAAAATTGTAAGCTGTTAGTGTCTTAACAACTGTTCCACAGGTGCATCTTCATTAATTGTTTATGGTTTATTGAATACGCATGGGAACAGTGTTTAAACCCTTTTACGAATTATCTTTGAAAGACAGGGTTCTGAAAAAGGGATGTTTCTTTTTTTGCTGAGTTTATATTAATTTGAGGACAGGTGAAAACACACATGAAACAGTCATGGACGTTGAGCTAGCTTACCTGAAATGCATTTGGTCCTTTTATTTGTTGCCAAGTTGAGTCATACAAAATCGTGGATTCTCTACTCCGAATATTAATCTACATATAAAAGGGGAAACCTATATAGTTAGTAGTCCCCAACTGATTGGTCCAAGGCAGGAGCTATAGTAATTAACTGAACTTTGTGAGTCACACAAGAGAGGAAGAGGGGATGCGAGCGGGATAACTGGGCCAAAACTATGTCTTCTCCAGCAGGTGCCTCCAGTAGGTGCCTCCAGCAGGTGCCTCCAGCAGGTACCTCCAGCGGGGGCCTCCAGCATGTTAACTGTTGCCTTATTTGAGTTTGTTTTCTTTGATGAATTAATCTGTCCTTCTTCATCTTTCAATCACCCACGTAGGTTAGTATGCTTGTGAAAACCAATGGGTAGATGGGAGAGGCAGTGCGTCTGGCATCTCAAATAGAACAAACTTCTATTTTGGCGCTACCCCCATTGACACCTGAGAGCAGTTTGGATGAAATTATATATGTGTACATGCCGGTCTGGTCAGGGTGTATCATCAGTCTCCTCTTTTCTACCTTGTGATTGTTCTCTCAGTAAAAATTTATCAAGAAATTTTTACCCCAGCTGTTTGCCCAGACTGGCTCCATTACAATGTATGGCATGAGAGCAGGAGACACAATGTCCCCCCGACTCGCAAGTTCCCCCAATCACATAGTAGTTTTTCTATCACACTGCTTTCTTTTCTTCTCCCTCCCTTGTAATTGTACCCCTGGCTTTTTCTCCTTCTCTCACTGTTTTTTTTTTTTACCTTTATTTAACTAGGAAAGTCAGTTATTTAAGAACAAATTCTTATTTTCAATGACGGCCTAGGAACAGTGTGTTAACTGCCTGTTCAGGGGCAGAACGACAGATTTATACCTTGTCAGCTCGGGGGTTTGAACTTGCTTACTAGTGGTTATGGTTACTAGTCCACCGCTCTAACCACTAGGCTACCCTGCCGCCCCGCCACTGTCCTGGTTAAATTAGTATTTTACTGTCTTGTTGCTCTCTCCCTAACCACTCTACTGGCCGTGTGATTATTGCAAACAAAAACTGGGCTGCTGCTGAAGCTAGTTTTTTAGGGGGATGGGGTAGCAAGGCCCCGGCCAAACAAGGTCAACTCGACCTGGCTTCAAATGTACTATATCACAGGAAATGTAAATCTGAATACGCAGGGGTTAGCATGTCTGTGTTGTGTCTATTCATCCATTCGTCAATACACTTTGGACTGGGCCTCCTCTCTTCTCCTCTCCTCACTTACACTCATCCTGATGCCTTGTGTCCTTGGCGGAGACATGAGAGAGACAGAAATAACCCAGTGTCCCATGAATAAAAGAGGCTCAGGCTTTGCTCTCATAATTAATGTGTACGCTTTGACCGCGGAACAGAGTGAATCTGTACATCACAGGAGGCCCTCTCTTTCTTTCCCCCTCTCATTTTATAATTCTCTCTTCTTCACTCCATCGCTTTCTTCTGTCTCTCCCTGTCTTTGGTGTTAATGCCTGCATCGTTAGTGCTTCCAGTGTTTTCCACAGGCACACGGAGTAGCCAGCCAAACAGAAAAAGTCCCCGGGCTGGGGGGTGGTAAGATTTCTCTGTTTCGGTGGCCTCTGGTACATTCTATTGCTAGATTGCAACTATCCCAGCAACTATCAGGAAATAACACTGATTTTTTTTTAAATCACACTTTAACAGTGTTAGTTTCAATATGACATAAAATGCAGGAAAAACTGAATTCTAATTCCACAGGGCCTTTAAAGTGTCCTGCTGACTTCCATGGGCTTCAAGCTTCATTTAAAGAGGCATTTTCTCAGCTATCTCCACTAGAGTTATGATTGAAGTATGAAGCAGGTGTTAATCGTGGGCTTTGCTACACAGAAAACAGCAGTTGACGAGTCCATTGTCAACACTTTGATTAAATCACTAGACCTAGATCAGTATCTTTCAAAATACCATATAAATATCATTAGCTATTAAAACAATCTGTTTTCTTTTATCATATTTTGGAGCAGAGTGAGGCAATCTCTCCACTAGCCTACATATTGTTCCTGCTGTGAGGAGGATTATCTTCATCCTTCCTGCGGTGAAGAGGATTAACTTCATCGAATGATTTCATCATTTATCTGCAGATAATTGCCAAAACCCTAAAAGTATGCAAAATCGACGAGTCAAATAAATAGCCCTCTTACCAATGCGATTTGGTAGGAAACTGACGAATCACTCACTTTAACGTCACTGTCTGGCAAGTCCTTATGGACTTTATGTCGAAAACACAAAAGGGATCTTTAGTTTACTTGTCCGGATGAGATACCATGGACATATAACTACAGTGCCTTGCCTTGTATTCGGCCCCCTTGAACTTTGCGACCTTTTGCCACATTTCAGGCTTCAAACATAAAGATATAAAACTGTATTTTTTTGTGAAGAATCAACAACAAGGGGGATACAATCATGAAGTGGAACAACATTTATTGGATATTTCAAAGTTTTTTAACAAATCAAAAACTGAAAAATTGGGCGTGCAAAATTATTCAGCCCCTTTACTTTCAGTGCAGCAAACTCTCTCCAGAAGTTCAGTGAGGATCTCTGAATGATCCAATGTTGACCTAAATGACTAATGATGATAAATACAATCCACCTGTGTGTAATCAAGTCTCCGTATAAATGCACCTGCACTGTGATAGTCTCAAAGGTCTGTTAAAAGCGCAGAGAGCATCATGAAGAACAAGGAACACACCAGGCAGGTCCGAGATACTGTTGTGAAGAAGTTTAAAGCCGGATTTGGATACAAAAAGATTTCCCAAGCTTTAAACATCCCAAGGAGCACTGTGCAAGCGATAATATTGAAATGGAAGGAGTATCAGACCACTGCAAATCTACCAAGACCTGGCCGTCCCTCTAAACTTTCAGCTCATACAAGGAGAAGACTGATCAGAGATGCAGCCAAGAAGCCCATGATCACTCTGGATGAACTGCAGAGATCTACAGCTGAGGTGGGAGACTCTGTCCATAGGACAACAATCAGTTGTATATTGCACAAATCTGGCCTTTATGGAAGAGTGGCAAGAAGAAAGCCATTTCTTAAAGATATCCTTAAAAAGTGTCATTTAAAGTTTGCCACAAGCCACCTGGGAGACACACCAAACATGTGGAAGAAGGTGCTCTGGTCAGATGAAACCAAAATTGAACTTTTTGGCAACAATGCAAAACGTTATGTTTGGCGTAAAAGCAACACAGCTCATCACCCTGAACACACCATCCCCACTGCCAAACATGGTGGTGGCAGCATCATGGTTTGGGCCTGCTTTTCTTCAGCAGGGACAGGGAAGATGGTTAAAATTGATGGGAAGATGGATGGAGCCAAATACAGGACCATTCTGGAAGAAAACCTGATGGAGTCTGCAAAAGACCTGAGACTGGGACGGAGATTTGTCTTCCAACAAGACAATGATCCAAAACATAAAGCAAAATCTACAATGGAATGGTTAAAAAATAAACATATCCAGGTGTTAGAATGGCCAAGTCAAAGTCCAGACCTGAATCCAATCGAGAATCTGTGGAAAGAACTGAAAACTGCTGTTCACAAATGCTCTCCATCCAACCTCACTGAGCTCGGGCTGTTTTGCAAGGAGGAATGGGTAAAAATGTCAGTCTCTCGATGTGCAAAACTGATAGAGACATACCCCAAGCGACTTACAGCTGTAATCGCAGCAAAAGGTGGCGCTACAAAGTATTAACTTAAGGGGGCTGAATAATTTTGCACGCCCAATTTTTCAGTTTTTGATTTGTTAAAAAAGTTTGAAATATCCAATAAATGTCGTAACACTTCATGATTGTGTCCCACTTGTTGTTGATTCTTCACAAAAAAATACAGTTTTATATCTTTATGTTTGCAGCCTGAAATGTGGCAAAAGGTCGCAAAGTTCAAGGGGGCCGAATACTTTCGCAAGGCACTGTACGTTGTATGATTTATGGATGGGATGGCTATATGAGATCGACTTTATTCAGTCAGTTCAACACCTTTTATAAACTAGTAAAACACGCTAGGGTCCTCACTGGCCGAGTTGGGACAGTTGGCCAAAAATCCAAGCCACCAGAACAGAATTTCTACTGGCCTGGACATTGTAGTTCTTAAATGCATTAGGGTCATGCAGGGCCTATAGTTTGGCATGACTTTTCTCTATATTCAGCTATTATAAGCTACATTTGGTTATTATATGTATTCAAAAGCTGTGTAATACAATTTTGTAATTCATGTCATTACTCTATTCTTTAGAACTGCATTGTCATCTTTGTTTCCAAAGTACGCCATTTTGAGATGATTTGAAAATAGGACATACCCCTTTAAGACAAACGTTCCAAAAGAGATCATGGACATGGCTACATTAGTCTAGCCAAAACCAATGCAAGGTGTCTTTTTGTATATTTTCTTTGCATACTATCAACAGTAGCCAGCATACTGCTAGTATGTTCACTATTGAAGTTTTACTTTTGTAAATCACTTTCCCTAAAATAAATCAACTCAGCGAGTAGATTGATGGGCTCTTCTTTTTGCTGTGGTCAGATAGCGTGTGCTGTGTGAAGCTATCAACTCATGTACTGCTTGAGAAGTTGTGACTCATGGGAGCATGGTGGTGCTTGAATGAATGACCACTCATATTGCTCAAATATAAATAGCATGACATTTACGCGTGCAGTCTTCAATGGTTTTCAGTGGTAGACTGTGACAGAGGAGGACGGGAATGCAAAAATGTGCTGAAAAGTTACTGGCCCTGTCGAGACTGAAGAGATCCGCTGGTCGAACACGTGTTTTTACCAACCCCGACGGGCCCTCGTTAATGTCAGACGCTGCATTCCAAAGAAAATAATAGGCAAAGTGGAATTCGACTCATTGTTACCACATTATATGGGATGTGCAAATTCATGCCCTCTCCCTCCATGTAGAAATTCAACAGCAACCACGGCACATACAACACACACACCCAGAAGAAGATGCATATCGAGTCGAAAGGTCCACTTTGCCCTATTCTTTTCTTTTGAATGCAGGGGAGAGGTTGCGGCAGACTTTTTTTCTGACTAGCGAATTGAAAAGTAGCCTAGTTAAATTAAGTGGAAAAAGTACCTGGCTGAAAAGGACTCTGTAATCGTCTGTAACGCCGACAGCCGGCGCTAGTGGAAAACACTGTGCTTGTCTTGTCGTTATCGTCGCCTGGCTACTGTACCTGCCTTTAATCTTTTGCTCTTCTTCTCTGGTTGCTGTGAGGTGAGGCCTAGGGGTGGGCTCCTATTCTCCTATTCTCGCACAAATCATTGTCTTTCACATGACCTCTGGAACAAATAACTTAATACTGAGGAGTGTGGCCTAGCAGCCCGTTTGTCTGTTTGGTATAGTATAGTTCCTAGTAGGTGTTTTTATGGACTTACACTGTATGTAGGAAAGGAATGGGTTGTTAACATTAATAAAGAAACAATGAATCAATCAGGCTTTTCTGCAGTGCCAATGGTACAGTAAAAATCAACTGAGGTCACTGCCCTCCTTTAATCCCATTGGAAATCCAACATTTCATTCCAATATTTGCTTTTTTTTAGCTTACCATATAACATACTTTGAGGGTGAAATAAGCAGTTTCCCAGACTGTATTAAGCAATCACAAGGCTGTTGAGCGGGCACACATTCAACCTTACCATTGTCTCCTTGTCATTAATATACACATATACAAATCACAAGGCCTGTATTATGACTCGCTGGGCACACCTCAATCTCGCTCTCTGCTAATCCCCTCGGACAGGCTGGGGTTGCCGCCTTCAAAGCCCATCCAAGCTACCACCTTTACCCCACGCCGCTTTATCAACAGAACCCAAAGAGATCAGGAGAAGCTAAGTGGAAGACAGGGTGAAAGGATAAAGTGGTGGACTAGAGGTCAGAGCTAGAAGAAACCTAGAGAGGAACAGGAAAAGGAAAGGGGGTGGGCTGCTGAAGGATGTTCTTCGGCGATTGAGGTGTAGATTGCAGTGTACTTGGAGGGCTTGTATGTGGAAAAGAGATGTTTAAGTGTTAGTTCTTCTTCCGGTATTATTCTTGGAGAACCTAATGGTTTCTCCGCCCTGCCTAGCAGGGGCTGGCCCCCGGAGAAATAAGTCTGACTGAACTAGGACAGCCGTAAAAATGAATTATGCTCTGGTGTGAAGGTTTGGAGTTGGAACCCCGATGTCAATGTACCATAGTGTTGTACTGCACCCCAGCACCTTTTGCCTTTCCTCCCCGACCACCATTCGTTCAGACCAAACTAGTGGACCTCATAGCGTTGACTGCTGTCGCAGAGCCATCTCCAATAGCTCTCCCTATAGTGGAGATCCCCAGTCATCCATTTCCGTCAGCACCTCAAACCCAAAGAGCACACTCAACCTCTCAACCTTTCCACCCTGCTGTAGTTACTCACAGAACTGATAGCTTAGCTGTCTCCATTTCCTGTCCTGTGGGACTCTCCTTTCCTCCCACCCTCCCTTCCACCATCCCTTTCTCCCTCCTACATTAGGACGAGTGCTGTTGTTTTTTTATTGACAGTGTTTCGCTTGCTCCCTTTTGTGGTGAGGCAGTGTGCCTCTCCCCGCTATCTCTCCCAGGCCTTTAAATAATGAATAGCTGGACGTGGGCATTTTTATCTGTCAGGTGTCTGTCCCTGGCTGCCAGGGCCATGGTTGTGCCTGGCTGCAGGCTAGATTCACCCGCCCCAGGGCAGAGACTGGGCGGCCAGGTCTGGATCCTCCCTAAACCCCAACCCACTCCTGGGAAGAGAGGGTATAACCTGCTGGGGAGAGCTGTGGTTCTCTGCTGTGTGTACTGCACTGTATGTGTCGCAAGCCATAGTGTTATGTATGATTAGGGGTGTGTGTTTGTAGGTGTGCATGTGTGTTAGTGTGTGAATTTGCACCTGTCTGTGTTTGTGTGTGTCCTTGTGTGTTTGTTAGCATGAACATATTTGCACAAGCACACAGCTTCTAAAAAGCCTTCGCCGTTGTCCTCACATGGTCTTAGCGGCACTGTTTGCTATCTGCTGTTTTCCCACTGTGGCCAAAAACTGCATTATGAATTCCTTAGCATCCGTTCACATATCCAGCCCACCGTAACCAAGTCCTGGTGGCATTTCCTCTGGATTTGTTCTCATTCCATTCTCTACACTCTAACCCCTTTAGATATAATCGTCTAGCTATTATTTTCAATTATTGTCCTTATACTGTGGCGTCAGGCCTTTTGTAGTACCTCACACAGCTGTTGACAATGGGTTAACTATTTGCTGTATCGCTGCTAGCTGCACAGTGCTGGTAAAGAAGTCATCATTTAATACAGTACGTTCTGTATCTTGCTTGGCTTTCAATGTGAAACCACAAAACATAGCATTTCAGAAAAATCGAAAAAGTTACATGTGATACAACTAAGGTAAACCCAGTAAGCTGCGAGGCAGAGTCGGTAATATATCCTGGCATGACCTATAGAATGCAGTTTGATAGAACCCGCTTCTCCAGATCCCTTTCTGTTTACATTTCCCTGAAGGAAAGCTATGGATTTTTTTTACCTTCAGAACTGGTAGGGGTAGGAATCATGTGGTATGCCTACTGGGAGGAGTCCAAGCCTCAGAGGCTTTCTCATGTGGTTAAACCCTATCCTCTTCAATACGGAGATCAGATTTGAAAATGTCAAAGCACAGAGAGACCTATAGTATCGACACAGAGCTTAAACTAATCTCAGTCCCCAGCTGTTCAGAAACTCCCTCTCCGGACGTCTTCATCTTGGATCTGTAGGATTTCATATGGAAGGAGGCCCCATGTTGTGCAGGTAGTCAATTCCTGATGTAGGCAACTGTGGCGCTTAGCGCTAGGCCAGCTGCATCGCTTAACCGCCCCCTACAGTGACAGACATTCCCACAATCCCCAACTGTACCTCCCAGTAAGGCCCTGATCCGTGGGCAGCTGGCCAGTACACAGCCTTGACCCTACACACAGGAACCTCCTTCATTAGCCAAGACATTTAGCGGCTAGCATCGACTAGTCTACGCTCCTCCCCACACATCTGCCATTTAGCCTGCGCGGGAACGCTAACTGCAAACTAGCACTGAACCACTGCCAGTCGACATGGGGCGTGGGAGCAGTAATCTGATTGCAGAGGCCCTTACAATCAGTCAAAGTGTGTGTTTATTGGCTTGTCTGAATATCAGAAGGCGAGGGTTTCACAGTATGCAGTTTGTTTATAGTACAACTTGTCTTTGTGCACAGACAGGCTGTGCTTTCTATTAACCCTTTTAAGCTGGATAGAATTGACCATGGGCAATTCAGCAGGGACCTATAGATTACCGATATTGGCATTTTAGTCAGATGTTTTGCTGTTTCTTTTTAATTCTAAGAAACACAATAAGAACATAGCATTGATTGAGGCATAATGTTTGCAGGGAAGAAGAAGTGAAGCCAATGTCTTGTGTCTACAATTCCCGTCATCGTCTTCTTTCTTTTCGCACACTCCTTTACTTGCGTACCTTTTCTCTAGCTTTCAATCTCTTTCTTCTCTTTCTCTCTTCTGTCTCTCTCTCTCTGTCTTTCTCTTCTGTCTCTTCTGTCTCTCTTCTCTCCTCTCTCTTCTCTTCTCTCTCTCTGTCTTTCTCTTCTGTCTCTCTCTCTGTCTCTCTTCTGTCTCTCTTCTGTCTCTCTTCTGTCTCTCTCTCTGTCTTTCTCTTCTGTCTCTCTCTTCTGTCTCTCTTCTCTCTTCTCTCCTCTCTCTTCTCTCCTCTCTCTTCTCTCCTCTCTCTTCTCTTCTCTCTCTTCAGTCTCTCTTCTCTCCTCTCTCTTCTCTTCTCCCTCTTCTGTCTCTCACTCTCTGTCTCTCTCTCTCTCGGTCTTTCTCTTCTGTCTCTCTCTTCTGTCTCTTCTCTCCTCTCTCTTCTCTTCTGTCTCTCTTCTCACCTCTCTCTTCTGTCTCTCCTCTCTCTTCTGTCTCTCCTGTCTCTCTTCTCTTCTCTCTCTTCTGTCTCTCTCTCTCTCTTCTGCCTCTTCTCTCTCTTCTGTCTCTCACTCTCTTCTGTCTCTCTCTCTGTCTTTCTCTCTTCTGTCTCTATATCTCTTCTGTCTCTCTCTCTTCTGTCTATATCTCTTCTGTCTCTCTCTTCTGTCTCTCTTCTCTCCTCTCTCTTCTCTCTTCTGTCTCTCTCTCTTCTGTCTCTCTTCTCTTCTCTCTCTTCTGTCTCTCTCTCTTCTGTCTCGTTCTCTTCTGTCTCTCTCTCTCTTCTGTCTCTCTATCTTCTGTCTCTCTCTCTTCTGTCTCTCTCTCCTCTCTCTTCTATTCTCTCTCTTCTGTCTCTCACTCTCTTCTGTCTCTCTCTCTCTCTTCTGTCTCTCTCTTCTGTCTCTCTTATGTCTCTCTTCTGTCTCTCCTGTCTCTCTTCTCTCCTCTCTTCTCACTCTCTTCTGTCTCTCTCTCTCGCTCTGTCTTTCTCTTCTGTCGCTCTCTTCTGTCTCTCTCTTCTGTCTCTCTCTCTCTTCTGTCTCTCTTCTCTCCTCTCTCTTCTCCTCTCTCTCTTCTGTCTCTCTCTCTGTCTTTCTCTTCTGTCTCTCTCTCTGTCTTTCTCTTCTGTCTCTCTCTCTCTCTTCTGTCTCTCTCTCTCTGTCTTTCTCTTCTGTCTCTCTCTCTCTTTTTTCTCTCTCTCCTCTCTCTTCTCTTCTCTCTCTTCTGTCTCTCTCTCTCTTCTGTCTCTCTCTCTCTTCTGTCTCTCTCTTCTGTCTCTCTTCTGTCTCTCTTCTGTCTCTCTCTCTCTCTCTCTCCTGTCTCTCTTCTCTCCTCTCTCTTCTCTTCTCTTCTCACTCTCTTCTGTCTCTCTCTCTCAATGTCAATTCCAATTCCATAACTTGAAGATTGTTGAAATTCGAATTTAATTCAAAATCAATTCCCATTATTGGTGAATTCAAGAATTGAAACGAATTTCAAATTAAAATGGAATTGACCAATACTGTGATATCCTGTGTGTTTGTGATTGGTTTTCACTGACAAGGCCTTGATCTTTAGTGTTCAATGTCTGCATTTCGATTCAAAACAAACCCACAGGCATACATACAGTTCACATTCACACACCTTGACTTTTCCACATTGTTGTGTTACAGCCTGCATTTACAATGGATTACATTGAGATGTGTTGGTCACTGTTCTACGCACAATAGCCCATAATGTCAAAGTGGAATAATGTTTTTAGAAACATGTACAAATTAATAAAAAAAGGAAAAGCTGAAATTTCTTTGTGGTTGAACACAGATTCAACCACAAAGACCAGGGAGGTTTTCCAGTGACTCGCAAAGAGCAGGATTTCAATATCCCATTGAGCATTGTGAAATTATTAATCACACTTTAGATGGTGTATCAACACACCCAGTCACTACAAATATTAGCTTTTTTATTGAACCTTTATTTAACTAGGCAAGTAAGTTAAGAACAAATTCTTATTTTACAATTTTGTATTTAATTTTTTAAAATTATTATTTCACCTTTATTTAACCAGGTAGGCCGGTTGAGAACAAGATCTCGATTACAACTGCGACCTAACAGAGTTACACATAAACAAACGTACAGTCAATAACACAATAGAAACTTCTGTATACAGTCTGTGCAAATGAAGTAAGGAGGTAAGGCAATAAATAGGCCATAGTGGCGAAGTAATTACAATTTAGCAATTAACACTGGATTGATTGATGCGCAGATGAGGATGTGCAAGTAGAAATACAGGTGTGCAAAAGAGCAGAAAAAAAATATATGGGGATGAGGTAGGTAGTTGGCAGGATAGGCTATTTATAGATGGGCTGTGTACAGCTGCATCAATCGGTAAGCTGCTCTGACAGCTGATGCTTAAAGTTAGTGAGGGAGATATAAGTCTCCAGATTCAGTGATTTTTGCAATTCGTTCCAGTCATTGGCAGTAGAGAACTGGAAGGAAAGGCTGCCAAAGGAGGTGTTGGCTTTGGGGATGACCAGTGAAATATACCTGCTGGAGTGCGAGCTACGGGTGGGTGTTGCTATGGTGACCAGTGCGCTGAGATAAGGTGGAGCTTTACATAGCAAAGACTTATAGAGCTGGAGCCAGTGGGTTTGGTGACAAATATGTAGCGAGGACCAGCCAACGACAGCATACAGGTTGCAGTGGTGGGTAGTATATGGTGACAAAACAGATGGCACTGTGATAGACTGCATCCAATTTGCTGAGTAGAGTGTTGGAGGCTATTTTGTAAATGACATCGCCAAAGTCAAGGATTGGTAGAATAGTCAGTTTTACGAGGGTATATTTGGCAGCATGGGTGAAGGAGGCTTTGTTGCGAAATAGGAAGCCGATTCTAGATTTCATTTTGGATTGAAGATGCTTAATGTGAGTCTGGAAGGAGAGTTTACAGTCTAGCCAGACACCTAGGTATTTGTAATTGTCCACATATTCTAAGTCAGAACCGTCCAGAGTAGTGATGCTAGTCTGGCGGGCGGGTGCGGGCAGTGATCGGTTGAAGAGCATGCATTTAGTTTGACTTGCATTTAAGAGCAGTTGGAGGCCACGGAGGAGTGTTGTATGGCATTGAAGCTCGTTTGGAGGTTGGTTAACACAGTGTCCAAAGAAGGGCCAGATGTATTTAGAATGGTGTTGTTTGCGTAGAGGTCGATCAGAGAATCACCCGCAGCAAGAGCGACATCGTTGACATATACAGAGAAAAGAGTTGGCCCAAGAATTGAACCATGTGGCACTCCCATAGAGACTGCCAGAGGTCCGGACAACAGGCCCTCCGATTTGACACACTGAACTCTATCTGAGAAGTAGTTAGTGAACAAGGCGAGGCAGTCATTAGAGAAACCAAGGCTGTTGAGTCTGCCGATAAGAATACAGCGATTGACAGAATCGAAAGCCTTGGCCAGGGTGACGAAGACGGCTGCACAGTACTGTCTTTTATAGATGGTGGTTATGATATCGTTTAAGACCTTGAGCGTGGCTGAGGTGGACCCATGACCAGCTCGGAAACCGGATTGCATAGCAGATAAGCTACAGTGTGATTCAAAATGGTCGGTGATCTGTTTGTTCACTTGGCTTTCGAAGACTTTAGAAAGGCAGGGCAAGATAGATATAGGTCTGTAATACTTTGGGTCTAGAGTGTCTCCCCCTTTGAAGAGGGGGATGACCGCGGCCTCTTTTCAATCTTGAGGAATCTCAGACGATATGAAAAAGAGGTTGAACAGACTAGTAATAGGGGTTGCAACATTGGCGGTGGATAATTTAGGAAGAGTGGGTCCAGATTGTCTAGCCCAACGGATTTGTAGGGATCCAGATCTTGCAGTTCTATCAGAACATCAGCTGTCTGGATTTGGGTGAAGGGGGGGGCTTGGGCCAGTTGCTGCAGTGGGTGCAGTGCTGCCCGGCTGGGGCTGGGGTAGCCAGGAGGAAAGCATAGCCAGCCGTAGAGAAATGCTTATTGAAATTCTCGATTACCATGGATTTATCGGTGGTGACAGTGTTTCCTAGCCTCAGTGCAGTGGGCAGCTGGGAAGAGGTGCTCTTATTCTCCATCGACTTTACAGTGTCCCAAAACTTTTTGGAATTAGTGCTGCAGCATGCAAATTTCTGTTTGAAAAAGTTAGCCTTTGCTTTCCTGACTGACTGTGTGTATAGGTTCCTGACTTCCCTGAAAAGCATATCGTGGGGACTATTTGAAGCTAGTGCAGATGTTGTTGTGCTGGTCTGGAGTGAACCAAGGGCTCTATTTTTTGAAAGGGGCATGCTTATTTAAGATGGTGAGGTAAGCACTTTCAAAGAACAACCAGGCATCCTCTACTGACGAGATGAGGTCAATATCCTTCCAGGATTCCCGGGCCAGGTCGAAAGAAAGGCCTGCTCACAGAAGTGTTTTAGTGAGCGTTTGACAGTGATGAGGGGTCGTCGTTTGACCGCGGACCCATAACGGATGCAGGCAATGAGGCAGTGATTGCTGACGTCCTGGTTGAAAACAGCGTGTATTTAGAGGGCAAGTTGATTGCAACTCCGCCCCCTTTAGCAGTTCTATCTTGATGGAAAATGTTGTAATTGGGGATAGAAATGTCAGAGTTTTTGGTGGCCTTCCTATGCCAGGATTCAAACATGGCTAGGACATCATGGTTAGCAGAGTGTGCTAAAGCAGTGAATAAAGCAAACTTAGGGAGGAGGCTTCTGATGATAACATGTATGAACCCAAGGCTTTTACGGTTACAGAAGTCAACAAATGAGAGCGCCTGGGGAATGGGAGTGCTGCTGGGGGCTGCAGGGCCTGGGTTAACCTCTACATCACCATGTAGACAAGCATGTACAGAATAAAAATATTCCAAAACATACATCCTGTTTGCATCGAGGCACTAAAGTAATACTTTAAAGAATGTAGCAATGCAATTAAGGAAATTTGTGTCCTGAATAAAACATGTTGTGTTTGAGGCAAATCCAATACAGCACATTACTGAGTACCACTCTTCATATTTTCAGGCATAGTGCTGGCTACATCATATTATGGGTATGCTTGTAATTATTCAGGACTGGGGAGTTTTTTTAGGATAAAAATAAATGGAATGGAGCTAAGTACAGGCAAAATCCTAGAGGAAAACCTGGTTCAATCTGCTTTCAACCAGATACCTTTATCAGGACAATAATCTAAAACACAAGGCCAAATCTAAACTGGAGTTGCTTACCAAGACAGTGAATGTTCCTGAGTGGCCAAGTTACACTTTTGACTTAAATCTACTTGAAAATATATGGAAAGAACTGAAACTGGTTGTCTAGCCATGATCAACAACCAATTTGACAGAGCTTGATGAATTTTGAGAAGAATAATTGGAAAATGTTGAACAATCCAGGTGTGGAAAGCGCTTAGAGACTTCCCAGAAAGACTCACAGCTGTAATCAATGCCAAAGGTGCTTCTACAAATTGTTGACTCAAGGGTGTGACTGCTTATGTAAATGAGATATGTCTGTATTTCATTTTCAGTACATCTGCTAAAATGTCTTCAAACATCTTCTCACTTCGTCATCATGGGGTCTTGTGTGTAGATGGGTGAGATACGTATTTTCAGATCCACCACGAAATGTGGAATGAGTCAAGAGATGTGAATACTTTCTGAAGGCACTGTACATACCGGGTTTGTTCAAAATAATGGGTTGAAGGTCTTTGTTCCCGTTGTTGACGACTGGATACCACCCACTTCCTTCCTCAGTTTTCCTAGTCAGAACGCCGACGTTGAATACGACTTGAGTTTCGGCCCTGTTACTTTTGTCAAATGTGAAAAGCAGTCATGTAAGTGCTGCCATTGTGTGGAGGAGCTTTCTGCATGGTGTCCAGCAAAGCTACATTACCATGTCTTTCTACACACATAGGCATTCACCAGGAAGGCAAGTATAGTAATCTTTGTGTCAGTCAACTCACATTCTAATGCCACATTATAACACTCTCAAATGGTCATGTTAGGTAAGTCTCATCAATCAGACTGGGTGTTCACAACTACTTTGGACTTTTACACTTCTGTCACAAACCCAAACTGATACCGGAGGACACTGAATGATTAATCCCTGCACGCAGACATCCAAGTCAGCCCACGTCTTAGTTGTGTAGGTCTGTACCGCCTTGACATTTTCTCTGTGAAGTTAAATGAGGGGTTTCAGCCTAGCACTCATTTGTGAAAGCAGGTAGTAATGAACCTCTTGAAACTGCAGAGTCATAGGCTAGAAAGTTTTGGCGAAAGGTCAGAGGAAAGAAAAAGCTGTCACTCCCCTCTGTACTGATGTCAGCGGAGCCCACAGGAAGTTAGATGCATACTGAGCCAATTATCACTGGTCGCCCGTTAAACATCTACTGATCAGAGAGACGATGGTTTGGAAGTAGTGGTGTTTTAATGAAGTCTGATCAAATATGTAGTATGTGCTTGTTTTGTCTATAAGATGTGGAGGCGTGATATAGAACGCTTTTAACTAGCGAGAGTCCTTCCACGTGGAAGTGGCTATGATGTCCATACACTCTTTTTATGAGAGATGGAACACAATGTTCAGCTGCTTGACACTCCGGCATGCACGTACACACACATACACTTGGACGCCTTGACATGATAGACCATTAAATATTGTCTTCTCTTTCTTTTTTTATGCCATGGATGTGCGTCTGTCATTCTTCCCCTGTGCAGTCTGCTCTACTTCATCTAAATGATTCACCAAGGCTTGAATGGCGAGATGAGCTGCCATGCATTAACTTGTTATTTCAAGGCCTGATGATCCACGTCGTGTGGCGCTAGGCTCCTCTCTTTTGTTTTGGTTTTTAAAGCCCACATAAAATGAGATCTGTTGCACAAATGAGGAAAATAAATAGATTGTTATTCCCTTCAGCTCTGCTCATTCCACCCCCTCCGTAGAAATCTAAATGCATCCTGGGGTCCGGCAGAATTAAGGCAGTTATACCATTTTTAAAACATTGCAATATATTAATTACAGAATTCACAACACACTAAGTGTGTTCCTTCAGGCCCATACTCCTCTACAATTCAAAATATATATGTACGTGTTATCTTGTTTATTCTTTATTTAACTAAGCAAGTCTGTTAAGAACAAATTCTTGTTTACAATGATGGCCTATCGGGGAACAGTGCCTTGTTCAGGGGCAGAATGACAGATTTTCACCTTGTCAGCTCGGGGATTCAATCCAGCAAACTTTTGGTTACTGGCCCAACGCTCTAACCACTAGGCTACCTGCTGCCCCTACACTCTAACCACTAGGCTACCTGCCGCCCCATGTGTGTGTGACTATGTTTGTGTTGCTTCACAGTCCCTGCTGTTCCATAAGGTGTATTTTTACCTGTTTTTAAATATGATTCTACTGCTTGCATCAGTTACCTGATGTAGAATAGAGTTCCATATAGTCATGGCTCTATGTATTATTTTGTGACTCCCATAGTCTGTTCTGGACTTGGGGACTGTGAAGAGACCTCTGGTGGCATGTCTTGTGGGGTATGCATGGGTGTCCGAGCTGTGTGCTAGTAGTTTAAACAGACAGCTCGGTTCCTTCAGCTTATCAACACCTCTTACAAAAACAAGTAATGAGGAGGTCAATCTCTCTTCCACTTTGAGCCATGAGAGCTTGACATGCATGTCATTAATGTTAGCTCTCTGTGTACTTTTAAGGGCCAGCCGTGCTGCCCTGTTCTGAGCCAACTGCAATTTTCCCAAGTCCCTCTTTGTGGCACCTGACCACATGAGTGAACAGTAGTTCAGGTGCGACAAAACCAGGGCCTGTA
Organism: Oncorhynchus clarkii lewisi; assembly: GCF_045791955.1. Classification (NCBI taxonomy): domain Eukaryota; kingdom Metazoa; phylum Chordata; class Actinopteri; order Salmoniformes; family Salmonidae; genus Oncorhynchus; species Oncorhynchus clarkii. Next base: position 41,425,224 of record NC_092167.1, on the reverse strand, counting down.
GGACCTGCCTTGTTGATAGTGTTGTTAAGAAGGCAGAGAAGCGCTATATTGTGGACAGACTTCTCCCCATCTTAGCTACTGTTGTATCAATATGTTTGATATGTTCATTTGTCTTTGATGCCTCATGATTGAGTATTACTGTTCAAGTAGACTGTGAATTTGCTGTGATCTGATAGGGGTGTCAGTGGCCTGACTGTGAATTTGCTGTGACCTGATAGGGGTGTCAGTGGGCTGACTGTGAATTTGCTGTGACCTGATAGGGGTGTAAGTGGGCTGACTGTGAATTTGCTGTGTCCTGATAGGGGTGTCAGTGGGCTGACTGTGAATTTGCTGTGATCTGATAGGGGTGTCAGTGGGCTGACTGTGAATTTGCTGTGATCTGATAGGGGTGTCAGTGGGCTGACTATGAATTTGCTGTGATCTGATAGGGGTGTCAGTGGGCTGACTGTGAATTTGCTGTGATCTGATAGGGGTGTCAGTGGACTGACTGTGAATTTGCTGTGATCTGATAGGGGTGTCAGTGGACTGACTGTGAATTTGCTGTGATCTGATAGGGGTGTCAGTGGACTGACTGTGAATTTGCTGTGATCTGATAGGGGTGTCAGTGGACTGACTGTGAATTTGCTGTGATCTGATAGGGGTGTCAGTGGGTTGACTGTGAATTTGCTGTGATCTGATAGGGGTGTCAGTGGACTGACTATGAACGCTCTGAGAGACTCTGGGTCGAATTCAGTAATAACGTAGTCCACAGCACTACTGCCAAGAGATGAGCTATATGTGTACCTACCATAGGAGTCCTTTCGAAGCCTGCCATTGACTATGTACATACCCAGCATGCGATAGAGTTGCAGGAGTTCTGACCCATTTTTGTTTGCTATGTTGTCGTAGTTGTGCCAAGGGGGTCATATGGGCGAGGGAATGCTGTCACCTCCAGGTAGGTGTTTGTCCCCCTGTGTGCTGAGGGTGTCAGGTTCTTGTCCAGTTCTGGCATTAAGGTCACCACAGACTAGTACATGTCCCAGGGCCTGGAAATGACTAATTTCCCCCTCCAGGATGGAGAAGCTGTATTCATTTAAGTATGGGGATTCTAGTGGGGGGATATATGTAGCACACAGGGGAACATTTTTTTCTGTTGAGATAATTTACTTTTAAATTCATAGCCGAATGTGAAATGTAAAATGTTCCTGGTTTGATTAATTTAATAGAGTGAGTTTGGTCTATTCTATACCAAATTAGCATACCCGCTGCGTCCCTTCCCTGTTTCACACCTAGTGGTGGAAAAAAGTGCTCAATTGCCATACTTGAGTAAAAGTAAAGATACCTTCATAGAAAACGACTCAAGTGAAAATGGAAGTCACCCAGTAAAATACTACTAGTCTAAAAGTATTTGGTTTTAATTAAATATACTCAAGTATCAAAAGTAAAAGTATAAATAAATAAAAATTCCTTAAATTATGATGGAACACTTCTTTGTATTTATTTTTTATATACAGAAAGCCAGGGGCACACTCAAACACTCAGACATTAATTTTTTTTAAAAAGCATGTGTTTAGTGAGTCCGCATTAGGGATGACCTGGGAAGTTTTCTTGATAAGTGTGTGAATTTGTCAATTTTTCTGTCAAAATGTAATGAGTAAAAAGGGGGTAAAAATCACATTATTTTCTTTTGGAATGTAGCGAACCTGTTAAAGCGAGGAGTCCCTCTCAGGGAACGCCACCCCCCTCCCCGTTCAGCTCAAACCGTGGCGCAGGCAAAAATTCTTAGAAATATTTAACCTCCACACATTAACAAGTCCAATACCTCAAATGAAAGATAAACACCTTGTTCATCTACCCAGCATGTCAGATTTTTTAAATGTTTTACGGCGAAAACACACCACATATTTATATTAGACCACCACCGAAACAAAGACAAGAGGCAGCCATTTTGTCCCAGAAAATATAAAATTATAAAAGCAGGATTAAAAAATAAATCATTCACTAACCTTTTGAAAATCTTCATCAGATGACAGTAATAGGACATGTTACACAGTACATTTATGTTTTTTTCAATAATATGGCATTTATATCCATAAATGTCCATTTACATTGAATTCATGTTCAGAAAATACTCAAAAATGTCCGGAGAAATTATAGATTGTGCCGCAAGATAACATAAATAGACATCATAAACTTTGACTAAATATACATGTTCTACATATAGTTAGAAAGATACACTGCTTCTTAATGCAATCGCTTTGTCACATTTCTTTTTAACGTTACAGAAATCGCTCACTATTCAATAATCTGAGACGGCGCTCAGACATAAGCAATATTTCTCCGCTATGTTGGAGTCAACAGAAACACAAAATTACAACATAAATATTCCCTTACCTTTGATGGTCTTCGTTCAGAATGTAGTGGAAGGGGTCATACTTACCCAAAACATTGTTTGGTTTCAAGTCGTGTGTCTTTGTATTAGCATCTGCTAGCAGTTTCAGCTGAAATGCACCCAAAATTTCCTCTGGTCCCGAAAAGTTGCGCATCAAAACTTCAAAATTACATATTATATGTCGACTAAACTGGTCAAACTAAGTGCAGAATCAAGCTTTAGGATGTTCTAAACGTAAAAAACAATTCTCAATTCAACCGGTCAATGTTACTTCTTCTCAGGCAAGCTGGAACAAAGGAATGACTGTGTCCAATTCGAGCCCTAACGCACAGGTATTTTCTCGCGACACTCACTCTATTCCCTCCCAAAGGGTCAAAACTCGCGGGATTTGAACAATTAAATGCTGTACTGAATGAGGACATCTAGTGGAAGACATAGAAAGTGTCTCCAGATCCATAGCTGGTTGGGAAGGGTGGGGGCGATGGAGTCAAAGTTGCCCCAACTTTCATGATCCCAAAACTAGTTTGGGAGATTGCCTGCCCTGTGAGTTCTGCTATACTTACAGACATAATTCCAACGGTTTTAGAAGCTTTAGAGTGTTTTCTATCCAATAATAATTATTATATGCATATATTAGCAATTTAGGACAGATTTTCTTTCAGTTTACTATGGGCACGCAATTCCTCCAAAGGGGGCAGTATTCTGCCTAGCCCTAACAGGATTATAAAGTAAAAGTAGTAAAAATGTTAAAAGTTAAGTATGGCTTCTCAAAAATATGAGTAAGTAGTACTTTAAAGTATTTTTACTTCTGTACTTTACATCACTGTTCACACCAGGTAGTTTGGTGGATGGGACTACCAGCTCTCTCACCTAGAGGGCAACCAGTGGGTCCATCTCCTCTATACCATGTTTTTTGTAGGATGACAATGTCTGTATTTCTGATTTCTTTGGTGAAGTCCAAGTTCCTGCTCTATAGGCCAAAGGCAGATGACCTCAGGCCTTGGATACAGTGGCTTGCGAAAGTATTCACCCCCTTGGCATTTTTCCTATTTTGTTGCTGTACAACCTGGAATTAAAATATATTTTTTTGGGGGGGTTTGTATCATTTGATTTACACAACATGCCTACCACTTTGAATGTGCAAAATATGTTTTTATTGTGAAACAAACAAGAAATAACAAAAAAAAAAACAGAACTGGATCGTGCATAACTATTCACCCCCCCAAAGTCAATACTTTGTTAGAGCCACCTTTTGCAGGAATTACAGCTGCAAGTCTCTTGGGGTATTTTTCTATAAGTTTGGCACATCTAGCCACTTGGATTTTTGCCCATTATTTAAAGCAAAACTGCTCCAGCTCCTTCAAGTTGGATGGGTTCCGCTGGTGTACAGCAATCTTTAAGTCATACCACAGATTCTCAATTGGATTGAGGTCTGGGCTTTGACTAGGCCATTCCAAGACATTTAAATGTTTCCCCTTAACCCACTGCTTTAGCAGTACGCTTAGGGTTATTGTCTTGCTGGAAGGGGAACCTCCGTCCCAGTCTCATTTGTTTTATAATGGATTTAATGGTGCTCTGTGTGATGTTCAAAGTTTGGGATATTTTTTTATAACCCAACCCTGATCTGCACATCTCCACAACTTTGTCCCTGACCTGTTTGGAGAGCTCCTTGGTCTTCACGCTGCTGCTTGCTTGCTGGTGCACCTTGCTTAGTGGTGTTGCAGACTCTGGGGCCTTTCAGAACATGTGTATATATACTGAGATCATGTGATTTATCATGTGACACTTAAACAAAGTCCACCTGTGTGCAATGTAACTAATTATGTGACTTCTGAAGGTAATTGGTTGCACCAGATCTTATTTAGGGGCTTCATAGCAAAGTGGGTGAATACATATACACTCACCACTTTTCCTTTTTTATTTTTTTGAGTTTTTCTAATAAGTTTTTTTTTCTTTTTTTCTCCACCAATTTGGACTATTTTGTGTATGTCCATTACATGAAATCCAAATAAAAATCTATTTAAATTACAGATTGTAATGCAACAAAATAGGAAAAATGCCAAGGGGGATGAATACTTTTGCAAGGCACTGTATTCCAGGATCAGATATTGAAGGTTTTGTGTTCCACAAAGTGTCTAATGTTGTTAGTCGTGTGGTTTGGCCTCAGACCAGTAAGTGTGAGCAGAGCCTGCTGAGCATCTGGTACATGCCACTGGCTTGGGCTAGTATAAGAGTGGGGGTTGGGCCTGTTTCCCTGCTCATGGCCTGTGTGACTTTCATGTTGAGGCCTTCTTTTCGGGTGTGGGGGGCATGTGGTGGGCAGGAGGGACATAGGTCTGATCTGAGGGGCATATATGGGGTGCGGGCATGGTTGGTTTGGGGGGGGGATAATTGGTTGGGGTGGGTGTGTGGATGTTGCTGGTGATGCTGTGGTCTGGATGTAGGTCCTCTCTAGCCTTTGCCCTTGTCCTGCGCTTGTTGTTGTGTGGGTGTCTTAGCAACAGTTCTCGCAACTCTCCCCACTCTGCTCTAGTGCTCTGTTAAATCACTTTAACTGCCTCTCTGCTTCTGTGAATGGGCTCATAACCACCGCGTAATAAGACCCAGGCTGCCTGGTTTAGACGGACAGTTTAGAGGGATGGACCCTTCCTCTCTGCTCCTCCTTTACTGATTCCTCTCACCAGGTCACAATGTAAGTAGAAAAAGGAAATGCCCCCAAACGGACAGGAAATCATCTACGATCATACAAGCGCATCTGCAAGTCAAGAGGCATCTGTTTGTCCTCGGGGATTGGCTCTTTGTCTGCTTGAATTAGTTGAGATAGGATGAGATGGCTGTAGTGGACTTGTTGGTTAATCAAAGGATTAGAGCTATGATATCACTTTCATATTTTTTTGTTTTGATACTGGTTTGTATTACAAACCTAAAAATATCTAAACTTTCTTTAGGCTGTCTGGTATCCTGTGTGTAGTGCAGTGGTTAATTTGTATGTTTGTGGACAGTGGTACAAAGAACATTAGCTTCTATAAAGTAAGAGTGGGAAACATGTCTTAGCATTGATGGATGGAAATTGAAGAACAAGTATCATTTGAGCATTCAAATGACAGTACATGTAGCATTAGATATATTTGTGCAACCTGTTTGGTTGTGTTCCTTGGCTGTGTTCCTTACTCTGCAGCCTATCTTCCTCTATCCTCCTCTGTCCTCCTTTCTCCTCCTCTCTATTCATCTGTCCTCATCTCACCCTCTCTCTCCTCCTCTCTCCTCATCTCTCCTCCTCTTTACTTCTCTCTCACTCCTTCTGTAACTGTAGGCTAGCGTGGGTCCCTGCACTACAGCCTCTCTCTCACTTGGCCATGCACCCAATGAATCTCTCCCCTCTCTCCTCATCTCTCATCCCGTTTCTTAGGGCCTCATGGGAGGCAAGGAGCTAATGGCTCTGAGCTGAGTCCCTGGCATTAATCAGAGGCCCATAAGCTGAGCAACTAAAGCCATGCAGGCCAAATGGACACACAGCGAAGCCGAAGAGGACCAAATGAATAACATTGACCCAGCAAGAGGCAGGCTGGGTTGGGGTGAAGTGGGGTGGGCAGGTTGCGGGGACGTCATCAGATGGATGAGGTGAGGGTGAGTTTTTGTTTCAGGCATGCTAAGTTTCTCTGCCTTTGAGATACGGAGGAAGAACGAGCAAGGAGCTTAAGGGGAAGCTTATATGGGCTTCATAGGTTCTGCTGTGTTCCTTTACATTGATCCTGTGTGTGTTCAGATGTATGTGTGCGTGTGTGCGTGTGTGTGTGAGAGATCTTATCTAGTTATCCTCAGCACCCTATCCGTTTCCACTCCCTGTCTTCGCCACAAAGCCTGACTGTCCCCTTGTGTAGAAATGCCCCCATGTTACTCAATGGGGTTTCCAACTGCTTACAGAGTCATGTCCCTGACACTGTAGTTCATGCGTATATAAATGTCACTGACACCGTAGCTCAAGAGTCTGTAGCTGTCAGTGCAGGCTTTGAACATAAGGTATGGTTGTATCAAACCCATTTCTCTACACACGGTGTCCCAAGGACAGGTAGCAGTATGGGTAGAACACCAAATCCCTGAACTCCTCCTGAATGTGTTTGTATGTCTAGTCGACAAGCACAAAAAATGTAATCAGAGGTGCACTCTAGAGCCTGAGCTGCTGGCAGAAGCACAAACAATTGTCTCCATTTATTGTCATGTTCTCCACTGTTGAGATATTTTGTAAGTCCCTTTACCGGCATTTCCAATGTAACAACCATGTTCGTCTTAAAGTGGCTCATCAAGTATCTTGGTGGTGTTGTGAAGCAGATCAACTGGGAGGTAGTTTCATTTCTCTGAATGTTTATCCGTGGACAGTTGGAAGAGCCAATTATTCTCTTGTCTTAATACTAATACGTTTGTAAAACCATGAAAAACACGGTGCGAGAGAAACAATATTACAAGCCTCATTGTCAAAGTAAATCCGCTTCCTGCTTTTCCTTTCCTCTCAGCGTTTTATCGGTTCAACCAAAGTACTTTTGGAGTAGTAATTGCAAGTGTGAGGGAGAATAAGGACGACAGTGATAATATTAACCGCGGCACGCAGAGGTTTGATGCGATGTGTTCAGACACCAAGAGCTGTTAGGCGATCCCTCACAAAAACCCTGGATAAACACACGCACGCACATGTGCAAACACGGTTGCAGTTCGTCATGCACTCGCAAACACACACAAATAAATGAGCTTAGGTAATACCATATGTACACATACCGACACACACACACACACACACACACACACACACACACACACACACACACACACACACACACACACACACACAAATTGCCACACACTAATGATCCCATACACACCACTGTCTTTCAAAGATAATTCCTAAAAATCCAAATAACTTCACAGATCTTCATTGTAAAAGGTTTAAACACTGTTTCCCATGCTTGTTCAATGAATCATGAACAATTAATGAACATGCAACTTTTGAACGGTCGTTAAGACACTAACAGCTTACAGACGGTAGGCAATTAAGATCACGGTTTTGAAAACTTAGGACACTAAAGAGGCCTTTCTACCAATAGAAAGATGCCCAGGGCATGAGGTCTACAGATGTGGCATGAGGTCTACAGATGTGGCCAAGGCAATAAATTGCAATGTCTGTACTAAGACAGCGCTACAGGGAGACAGGATGGACAGCTGATCATCCTCGCAGTGGCAGAGCCCGTGTAACTACACCTGCACAGGATCGGTACATCCGAACATCTCACCTACGGGACAGGTACAGGATGGCAACAACAACTGCCCGAGTTACACCAGGAACGCACAATCCCTCCTTCAGTTCTCAGGCTGTCTGCAATAGGCTGAGAGCGGCTGGACTGAGGGCTTGTAAGCCTGTTGTAAGGCAGGTCCTCACCAGACATCACCGGCAACAACGTCGCCTATGGGCACAAACCCACCGTTGCTGGACCAGACAGGATTGGCAAGAAGTGCTCTTCACTGACGAGTCAAAGTTTTATCTCACCAGGGGTGATGGTCGGATTCCCCATTATCGTCGAAGGAATGAGCGTTACACTGAGGCCTGTACTCTGGAGCGTGATTGATTTGTAGGTGGAGGGTCCGCCATGCTCTGGGGCGGTGTGTCACAGCATCATTGGACTGAGCTTGTTGTCATTGCAGGCAATCTCAATGCTGTGCGTTACCGGGAAGACATCCTGCTCCCTAATGTGGTACCCTTCCTGCAGGCTCATGCTGACATGACCCTCCAGCATGACAATGCCACCAGCCATACTGCTCATTCTGTGAGTGATTTCCTGCAAGACAGGAATGTCAGTGTTCCGCCATGGCCAGCAAAGAGCCTGGATCTCAATCCCATTGAGCACGTCTGGGACCTGTTGGATCAGAGGGTGAGGGATAGGGCCATTCCCCCCCAGAAATGTCCAGGAACTTGCAGGTCCCTTGGTGGAAGAGTGGGGTAACATCTCACAGCAAGAACTGAGGAGATGCACTGCAGTACTTATTAATGCAGCTGGTGGCCACACCAGATACTGACTAATACTTTTGATTTTGACCCCCCCTTTGTTCAGGGACACATTATTCAATTTCTGTTAGTCACATGTCTGTGGAACTTCTTCAGTTTATGTCTCAGTTGTTGAATCTTGCTATATTAATACACATATTTACACATGTTAAGTTTGCTGAAAATAAACGCAGTTGACAGTGAGAGGACGTTTCTTCTTTTGCTGAGTTTAGCACCGGAACACTAGAGGAACCGTGTAATGGGGAGAGAAACGGCTTGTTTCTCACCCTCAAAGTGCCCTCCTTTAAGGAGAATTGTGTCTTTGTATCGTTTGAAAGAGCTAGGTGTTCACGTTGGATGCCCTTTGAGAAGCTTACAATGGAACGAGCAAAGAATAAGGGTGTCAAAGCAGCAAGGGTTAGAAATGAGTGCTGTCTGAAAACACTCCCCATATGTAATGATTTGGTCTTAGCAAAGGTTGCAGAGAAACTGGAGTTGGCGCTACAGGATGATAATGTATGACTGAATGTTTAAGCATGGCTGGAACAACGCCCTGTTCGATCAACACTGAGAAAAATGAGATGGGAGAGGCTCTTTAGAGAGGCTCTTTTTCTGTTAAAAGTTACATAACCGACAGTGTAGATACGAACACCCCCTCAACCACTGTCCAAGTATCTACGGAAGAGGTTTGTTTCCTTGGACCATGAATAAGGGGACCAATTTAACGGTTACACATGTGCCTAAGGTGCTGCAGTTCCACACCTTGGCCTCAATGTTACTTTACATGGAAAACTATTGGGGGGGGGGGGGGGGGGGGGAGTTCTACCTGGAACCAAATGGAGGTATACCTGGATCCAAAAAGGGTTCTCCTCTAGGGAAAGCCGAATAACCCTTTTGGAACCCTTTTTTGTTAGTGTCTACAGAACATGGTTCTTACTTTTGAAATGCTTTCAAAGGGTCTTACAAGATAACCTGTTACCTTTAACGTTGCATTTGGGCTATCTCCGTTCCATTGTGGCAACGGTCTGCGGAGCGAGGAGGGGCAATGTTTCTGCTGGACTGATTTACGTAAGTATTCAGACCCTTTGTTATGAGACTCGAAATTGAGCTCAGGTGCATTCTGTTTCCATTGATCATAATTGAGATGTTTTTACAACTTGGTTGGAGTCCACCTATAGTAAATTCAATTGATTGGACATGATTTGGAAAGGCACACACCTATCTATTTAAGTTCCTACAGTTGACAGTGCATGTCAGAGCAACAACCAAGACATGACGTCAAAGGAATTGACCGTAGAGCTCCCGAGACAGGTTTGTGTCAAGGCACAGATCTGGGGAAAGGTCCCCAAGAATACAGTGACCTCCATCATTCTTAAATTGAAGAGGTTTGGAACCACCAATGGAACCACCATCTGAGCAATCGGGGGAGAAGGGCCTTTGACAGGGAGGTGACCAAGAACCCGATGGTCACACTGACAGAGATCTAGAGTTCCTCTGTGGAGATGGGAGAGCCTTCCAGAAGGACAACCATCTCAGCAGCACTCCACCAATCAGACCTTTATGGTAGAGTGGCCACACAGAATCCACTCCTCAGTAAAATACACATTACAGCCAGCTTGGAGTTTGCCAAAAGGCACCTAAAGACTCTCAGACCATGAGAAACACGATTCTCTGGTCTGATGAAACCAATATTGAACTCTTTGGCTTGAATACCAAGCCACACATCTGGAGAAATCCTGGCACCATCCCTACGGTGAAGCATGGTGGTGGCAGCATCATGCTGTGGGGATGTTTTTCAACGGCAGGAACTGGGAGACTAGTCAGGATCAAGGCACAGATGAATGGAGGAAAGTGTAGAGAGATCCTTGATGAAAACCTGCTCCAGAAAGCTCAGGACCCCAGACTGGGGGGACGGTTCATCTTCCAACATGACAATGACCCTAAGCACACAGCCAAGACAACGCAGGAGTGGCTTCGGGACAAGTCTCTGGATGTCCTTTAGTGGCCCAGCCAGAGCCCCGACTTGAACCCGATCGAACATCTCTGGAGAGACCTGAAAATAGCTGTGCAGCGATGCTCCCCATCCAACCTGACAGAGATTGAGAGGATCTGCAGAGAAGAATGGGAGAAACTCCCCAAATACAGGTGTGCCAAGGTTGTAGCATCATACCCAAGAAGACTTGAGGCTGTAATCGCTGCCCAAGGTGCTTCACCAAGTACTGAGTAAACGGTCTGAATACTTATGTAAATGTGATATTTGCCAAACAATTTAAAAAACAGTTTTTGCTTTGTCATTATGGGGTATTATGCATAGATTTATGGGGGGAAAACAAGCTATTTAATCAATTTTAGAATAAGACTGTAACGTAACAAAATGTGGAAAAAGTCAAGGGGTCTGAATACTTTCCGAATGCACTGTATATATAAAGGAGGCACATTGCCATTTTAGGACCCCCATTATTACTGTGATTCAGAGCATTCTCTAAGGACGTGAATAAAGTATGAGCCAATGTATCAGCCTAGTCATTCAGACCCTTGTACCCGATGTAGGAGACGACGGAGAAGCAGACTGCCTTGCATACTTTTGTCTAGGAGCGCTACAACTAAGATCAAGCTTAAAGTCTGGGGACTTATGAAGCAAAAAAAGTATTACAATCTCAGCAAAATTGCAGAGACTAAGAGGTTCCTCTGACACTTCATTGCTACTCATTAGGATTCTGTGGCTGGTTATTTGAACCCGTCCTCTGCATTTGAATTGCATTGTGAAGCTCAGGATAAGGACTAGGGACCAGAGGCATCTAGCCCACCTTGATGGAGGGGTGAGGGAGCTGAGGGTCCAAGGAGGCAGATCCCCCCTCCTCCATCCCTCCCCAGTTCCCCTTTTGCCTCCAGACACTCCCTGTGTCCCATTACTCACATAGCAGAGAGATCTGACTCATCACCCAGGACCAAAACCCTGAATCAGCAGCACACAGGGAAAAAGAAAAGACAAAAAACAATCCCTCCCCGCCGCCTCTCGGGCTCATTTCTCCTGCTAAGCGTAGGCCGGTGGGACACTCTCCATTAGTGGCCATGAATAATGAAGGGGTATAATGAGTGTTACGTTGAGCCATGCACCTCCGCTCGAGCAGGGCCCTCAGAGGGTGGACAAGGGGCTGAGAGGGGGAGGCAAGAATATGGAGAGAGGGAGTGAAAGGAGAGGAGGGGGAGAGAGGAAAGGAGAGGGAGAGAGGAGATGAGGAGATGGGGAGAGATGAGAGGGTGGACCCCGCTTCATAGATCTGGAGGAAAATTGGGCCTCTTGGGTGTTTGGGGTGGATCATCCCATCTGTCTTGTTGCAAGATGGGTTTTCATTGGTGGAATCTCTTTTTATGGACTTCTTATCTAGTTTGAATGTATTAATGCATTGCCCACACAAGACGTTTGTGGAGAAAGTTAGGGTTTAGTTTAGTTCCACAAATCCATAGCTTAAGTGATGAAGAAGCCTTGCCTTTATCTGGGTTCATTGTAGGGTTTTTTCTTTTTGATCTATAGCTAGCTGATGCAGCTTTACTATACTACTATGGAGGCAAACTAAAAACCTAAATATTTTATGGCTAATGACAAATAGAGATGTCTCTTTAAAGTATTCTAACCCAGTGAAAATAGACCATGGCTTCACTATCACATCCACCATTGTGTGTTCTCCGCTTCTGTAGTAGAATCTGTACCAGGAACACCCCCTGGTAGCAGCCCCACATGGAGAGAGAGGGAGAGAGAGTGAGAGCACCCCCTGGTAGCTGCCCACATGGAGAGAAAGGGAGAACACCCCCTGGTAGCAGTTCCACATGGAGAGAGAGGGAGAGCACCTCCTGGTAGCAGCCCCACATGGAGAGAGAGGGAGAGCACCTCCTGGTGGCAGCCCCACAAGGAGAGAGAGGGAGAGAGAGTGAGAGCACCCCTTGGTAACAGCCCCACATGGAGAGAGAGGGAGAGCACCCCCTGGTAGCAGCCCCACAAGGAGAGAGAGGGAGAGCACCCCTTGGTAACAGCCCCACACGGAGAGAGAGGGAGAGCACCTCCTGGTGGCAGCCCCACAAGGAGAGAGAGGGAGAGATAGGGAGAGTATCCCTTGGTAACAGCCCAACATGTAGAGAGAGGGAAAGCAATTCCTCTGAAGGAGGTCTTCAAATTGACTTTAGAACCTGATTAGTGATAAAGGCACACAAGGGGAGAAGAGATCTATCACATGTACAAATGAAGGCTCCTGCACCAAGTTGAGATGACAAGCAGCCCGCCATCCTTCAGCCGGATGTCACAGGTTGATGGAGCGCTGTGGTGGATGGAGAGCGCACCATGACGTGTGACTGGCTGCTGTGGAGCAGGGGCCACTTGGCAGTGGTTAATTGGAAAGGTAATGGATTTCCATCCCTGGTTTCACACACAGCCAGAGGTGCCTGGGGCCACAGGAGCAAGCGTTGAGTTGGAGGGTATTTGCCAATGACAAGTCAAGTACAGCCACCTCCCCTTCCACTGTCCTTAGCATCACTCAAGCCTACCCAACCATCCAGTGTATGGGCACAGTCTGACCTACCCCATAGCCTTGAACTAAACACTGAGGCCAATCAGTGGGTAATCTACAGTGCTGAATGGTGATGGCCTATAGTGGACACCAGTGCCAGTGTTGAACTCAGTGTTGAACTCTTGTACATGTGTGTACAACTTGTGCCGTGTGTTTTCACACTTGCTCACTCAGTGGAGATTGGTGCCGTGTGAAGGGAAGGCTGGGAACAGCTTAACAGGGAACACATTCTCCTTTATCTGGCATCACTCCTGTGTTATTCTCCATTTTTTACAGTTTAGTCATTAAACTGACACTTTTATCCAGAGCAGCTCACCGTAGCAAGTGCATACATTTTCATTCTATATTGTACTGGTCCCCTGTGGGAATCGAACCCACAACACCTGGTGTTGAAAGCACCATGCTCTACCACCTGAGCCACACGTAACTCCCGGCTGTTTTAGCTGGTTACGTCTCCCACCTCTCTTCTTCAGATTATGTAGTTTGGTGATGTTGTCTGCCACCTGTCTTCTTCAGATTATGTAGTTTGGTGAGGTTGTCTGCCACCTCTCTTCTTCAGATTATGTAGTTTGGTGAGGTTGTCTGCCACCTCTCTTCTTCAGATTATGTAGTTTGGTGAGGTTGTCTCCCACCTCTCTTCTTCAGATTATGTAGTTTGGTGAGGTTGTCTGCCACCTCTCTTCCTCAGATTATGTAGTTTGGTGATGTTGTCTCCCACCTCTCTTCTTCAGATTATGTAGTTTGGTGATGTTGTCTCCCACCTCTCTTCCTCAGATTATGTAGTTTGGTGATGTTGTCTCCCACCTCTCTTCTTCAGATTATGTAGTTTGGTGAGGTTGTCTGCCACCTCTCTTCCTCAGATTATGTAGTTTGGTGATGTTGTCTCCCACCTCTCTTCTTCAGATTATGTAGTTTGGTGATGTTGTCTCCCACCTCTCTTCTTCAGATTATGTAGTTTGGTGAGGTTGTCTGCCACCTCTCTTCTTCAGATTATGTAGTTTGGTGAGGTTGTCTCCCACCTCTCTTCTTCAGATTATGTAGTTTGGTGAGGTTGTCTGCCACCTCTCTTCCTCAGATTATGTAGTTTGGTGATGTTGTCTCCCACCTCTCTTCTTCAGATTATGTAGTTTGGTGATGTTGTCTCCCACCTCTCTTCTTCAGATTATGTAGTTTGGTGAGGTTGTCTCCCACCTCTCTTCTTCAGATTATGTAGTTTGGTGAGGTTGTCTCCCACCTCTCTTCTTCAGATTATGTAGTTTGGTGAGGTTGTCTCCTAGCATCTTTGTTGTTATGAGATGTTCCTATGTGAAGCCAAACCCAATTAGAGGTTATAGCAGAGATATTTCTTAGCAGCCCTTTGCTGCTGTAGTTTGATATGTGACTCAGAGATTCGTTTAGTGTGATGTGTCACATCTTTATTGGGAGGCAGCGTTTTCCCCAAACAACCCACTTTAATTTTCCCTTCAGAGCCCCTCTCCTAACGTTCCTCCTTCCATTCCCACTGATAGACAAACAGCAGGTAAGAGATGATGAGAAAACAGTCTTAGATGGGCTTTGATATTGATCTGGTTTGTAGATTGAATAACATGTCATTGTCCCTGCGCCTCTGAGTCAGACCTATTATTTAGACAGTACATGAGTGAGAATACCGAGTGGGCCTTCACCACATAACTCAGACCAGTTGAAGGCAGTTGTCATTTGCCTTGCTGAGATCGGTTGTAATACTCTGGATGGGGAGAGGGGAAAAGGGGGTGTTGGTCTGAAAGAGAGGACACATGGAATTGTTAGAGAACATGGAGAATGGAGAAAATGAAAAGGCGAACCTATTGTATTAGGAATTTGGAGTGTTAAGGATGAACAGTGGCATTGCGAAGGAAGAGGGGATTTTTCTTTGTGTGTCTTGTGTGTTTGTTTGTGTTTCTGTGTGTGCTTGCATTCGCTTGCAACTCCTTTGCCGACAATGGGTCAGTACAGTAGTAATTGCTGATGGTTTTGTCTCAACACTAAAAAGTAGGGTAGGAACAACAAATAGATGGAAACTAGATGTGACTCACCTCCTAGATGTGGTCTTATGTAGCAACATTTGAAATGGTGTTAATTTCATTGGATAAAAGTAGTATAATCATACACTGTAGTTGAGGAACAATGGGAAAGTAATTCGGCTTTGAAAGTTGATAAACTTGTAAAATCACTTTTGAGAAAATGGCCTTTGAATGTTTTGGTATCTAGTGAAGAGCTCTTCTTTGTCTACACCCATTCAGCATCGTTCACACCCTCTTAAATTTTATCCCCACCCATCTCGTTTCGCTCTTGGAGCGTTCAGAGTGCACACTTGACGCTCTGGCCGATGATTTGTTTACCTCTGGATAACATGAAAACAGCCCAACCAGCTCTGCTGGCAACAATTCATTACGCTTTTTTCCCCCAACGTTTACAGACACCGGCCATATTCAACAGGTGTTGTACACTTTAGCTTAAGACATGTAGCTAGCTAGCTACAATGAACCTGGCTAGGTAAACAACATGTAAGATCACACAAGTCACATAACGTTATCTAATGAGCCAGCCAGCTAACATTAGCTAGTTAAACAACAATGACCATAGTGCCAGATCATGTCGTTACTACCCTGCTTGTATCTGCTGGGAGCTAACCAACCAGGTTTAATGCTAGCTAGCTAACAGTAGGCTCTAACTAGCAAAGCAAACGGCTCTGGGATATGAATAATAACATCATACATGTAACGTTAGCTAGTGAGCCAGCCAGCTAACGTTAGCTAGCTAGCTAACAGTACACTTTAGCTTGAAATGAAACCACTTTCTGTCAAAATTAGAAACGTGTAATATCTGAAAATGTCTTAACGGTATACATCATCATGCATGATGGATGCGTTTCCATATCACGGATGCCATGACACGGTTGCCCTTAGTTTGTAGATGTAATCCAGAGACAAGAGTTTTCTCCATCACTTTAGCTATCATACTCTAATTCCACTAATTTCAAAACTCAAACCTCCAGAAGTGGAGAGCAACACTTATGCAGCTCCATTACACTATATATTTTTAAAAGCTGCGTTAGACAGGATTACCAACACAGAATGACTAGCTCAAATAGACAGAGGCCTTCTGTATAGCAGACCAAACTGAACTCCTCTCTCTGCATGTCCAGCCCACTCAGCATCGCTACCAATCATGGCTAGTGGGAAGGTTGCTGACTTTTTCTGTGGCTCAACCAACAAGGCTAATAATTTAACAATTGTATTTGTATTGACAGATGGCATACAAATTTGTTATTAAAGCACATGAAAGTTCACATGTTCCAGAAGTATTTCTGCCAAAAAACGCATTTTGATAAAAACATTTTAAAAACATTCAAATGGCTCTCCTGTGAAGTCGTGACATGCGACATACGCCTAGTTTCATGAAATTGGTTACAAATGGAGTCTTTCCAGCCAGCTAGGGGTTGTAAAGAGATGGAAACAAAATGGGGTCTTGCCAGCCAGACAGTTAGGTGGTTGTAAAGAGACGGAAACAAAATGGAGTCACGCCAGCCATCTAGCTTAATTTAAAAGCCCTCTTCTGTCTAACAGGATATTAAGGGAGATGGTATCCATCTCCGAACACATTTATCTAGTTTATATCAGCTGTAATACCAGATTGGCAAGGGGAATGGCAGTGGCAGAGCATGTGGCAGACAGCTGGTGAACGAGGGGGGCCTCTGTTTCTGTAGGACTTAATCTATTACGCAGCCCATTGAGGTAGCATGATGTGAACATTAGTGTTAGTCATAAATAAAATGCTCTCAAGGACATGTTAGCGGAGAACTTGGGGCTTTGCAGGGGTAGAGAGAACACATAACCCCCATTGAATATTGGACTGAGAAAACAAACCCAGTGAGTACTGGATAAGAGCTTGAGTTCAAAGGACAGATCCCAATAGATATATGGTGATGTTAAAATCAAACAGCTTGTACATACAGATGGATGGCAGGGGATCATTACAGAGAAATACTGTTGTTAAGAATCTGCAGATAAATGCCATCCCATCTTCAAAGGACAGTGACCCCGTTTGCCACAGAATGACCCTTATATCTCCAGGTTCAGGAGATGCCCTACATTTGTCACTGGAACCCAATAGGCTGATTAAAAAAATTCCTCATGGCAGTGCCTCTCCTAGTCGAATTTAGTGAGAAGACAAGTGAACGAGGGATGCATTTCAAGCAAATGGTTGTCTGGGCCAAGCCAGGATGAAGTTTACCTCAGAGAGAGAGAGAGGACTTGAGGTGATGATGGGTGTAAAGGATTGGTGGTGGGGGTATGGGCGTTCCCCGAGATGTTAAAAGGGGTGAATTATGAAGTGCGTAAGGCAAAGTGACAGAGAGAAATAGCGATGTCCACGCTCCAATTCATCACCTGCTTATCATTGCAAATCTGCCCGTTGTCGTCCCAGTGCGGTCCGAACCCTCTCTGACATAAATGAAGGGAGACACTGGTAAAATGTCAGAGACACGAGGAGATACGCGATGAAGAAAAGAAAGGGCCAAGTGAAGGAGGGATGAATTTCAAGCAAGCGGTTGTCTAGACCAAACAAGGACAAAGTTTGCCTCGGAGAGAGAGAGGTTGAGGTGATTATGGGTGTAAAGGGTAGGAGTGTGTGTGTGTGGAGGGGGGGGGGGGGCGTTCCCTGAGACATTAAAAAGGGTGAAATATGAAGCGTAAAAGGTAAAGTGACAGAGAGAAATAGCGATGTCCGCGCTCCGATTCATCATCTGCTTATCATTGCAAATCTGCCCGCTGTCGTCACCGATGCGGTCCAACCCCCCTCTCTGACGTAAACGAAGGGAGACACTGGTAAAATGTTGGAGATACGAGGAGGATACGCAATGAAGAAGACACTAAGTGATGACTTCTACCTAGCTCTGTTTAATCATCAGACCCCTGTGCTTTTGATAACTTCTGACCCGGGCTGATAGAAATAAAAGTGATTTTCTTCTGTGAGGTACAGCGTTGAAGGACACCTCATGTTTTAATTCAACTTTGGGTGTTCCTTAATGGGAAGCTTTTTCTCTAGGATGCTCAATGCTTTCTCTATTACACTTCCTGTAATTGGCTAGTCCCCCTTCTCTTTCTCCACTAGCCATAAAACCCCTCTGCTGTCGTGTAAAAAGGAAGTGATAGAGCAGCCTGGTCACCAGAGACACGTCAATTTTGACGTTTGAGAAGGTCTTGAGGATGTCAATAAATGTCTTCCTCGGCACTCACCAAAATGTTTACAAAAAACTATGGGACAGCACTGGGCTCAAATTATGGGACAGCACTGGGCTCAAATTCACAACACTCACAGCCAGAACATGCTGCTTAAACAAATGTGTCACAGCATATCACAATTATTCAGCAAGCAGGGAGAGTATTTGATGATACTAAATGGAAACAGCACATTTTGGGGTTTTATGCTTTCCCCAAACCATAGCCCTAGCCTTAACCTCTGGAAATGAAAACCTACACTTAACCCTTAGAGTTGTTTCTGTTTAATAAGCCCTGTAACCATACGGAATGAACCCTGTAAGCAATTCAAAATCACATTTTATTGGTCACATACACATATTTAGCTGAAGTCATTGCGGGTGAGGCGAAATGCTTGTGTTCTTACAGTGAGGGAAAAAAGTACTTGATCCCTGCTGATTTTGGACGTTTGCCCGCTGAAAAATAAATGATCAGTCTATAATTTTAATGGTAGTTTTATTTGAACAATGAGAGACAGAATAACAACACAAATCCAGAAAAACGCATGTCAAAAATGTTATAAATTGATTTGCATTTTAATGAGGGAAATAAGTATTTGACCCCCTCTCAATCAGAAAGATTTCTGGCTCCTAGGTGTCTTTTATACAGGTAACGAGCTGAGATTAGAAGCACACTCTTAAAGGGAGTATAAACTCTTAAAGGGAGTATATACCTGAATAAAAGACACCTGTCCACAGAAGCAATCAATCAATCAGATTCCAAACTCTCCACCATGGCCAAGACCAAAGAGCTCTCCAAGGATGTCAGGGACAAGATTGTAGACCTACACAAGGCTGGAATGGGCTACAAGACCATCGCCAAGCAGCTTGATGAGAAGATGACAACAGTTGGTGCGATTATTCGCAAATGGAAGAAACACAAAATAACTGTCAATCTCCCTCTGCCTGGGGCTCCATGCAAGATCTCACCTCGTGGAGTTGCAATGATCATGAGAACGGTGAGGAATCAGCCCAGAACTACACGTGAGGATCTTGTCAATTATCTCAAGGCAGCTGGGACCATAGTCACCAAGAAAACAATTGGTAACACGCTACGCCGTGAAGGACTGAAATCCTGCAGCGCCCGCAAGGTCCCCCTGCTCAAGAAAGCACATATACATGCCCGTCTGAAGTTTGCCAATGAACATCTGAATGATTCAGAGGACAACTGGGTGTTGTGGTCAGATGAGACCAAAATGGAGCTCTTTGGCATCAACTCAACTCGCCGTGTTTGGAGGAGGAGGAATGCTGCCTATGACCCCAAGAACACCATCCCCACCGTCAAACATGGAGGTGGAAACATTATGCTTTGAGGGTGTTTTTCTGCTAAGGGGACAGGACAACTTCTCCGCATACAAAGAGATGATGGACGGGGCCATGTACCGTCAAATCTTGGGTGAGAACCTCCTTCCCTCAGCCAGGGCATTGAAAATAGGTCGTGGATGGGTATTCCAGCATGACAATGACCCAAAACACAAGGCCAAGGCAACAAAGGATTGGCTCAAGAAGAAGCACATTAAGGTCCTGGAGAGGCCTAGCCAGTCTCCAGACCTCAATCCTGTGGAGAGAGCTGAAGGTTTGAGTTGCCAAACGTCAGCCTCAAACCTTAATGACTTGGAGAAGATCTGCAAAGAGGAGTGTGACAAAATCCCTCCTGAGATGTGTGCAAACCTGGTGGCCAACTACAAGAAACGTCTGGCCTCTGTGATTGCTAACAAGGGTTTTGTCATGTCATGTTTTGCAGAGGGGTCAAATACTTATTTCCTTCATTAAAATGCAAATCAATTTAAAATATTTTTGACATGCGTTTCTCTGCATTTTTTTGTTGTTACTGTTCAAATAAACCTACCATTAAAGTTATAGACTGATAATTTCTTTGTCAGTGGGCAAACGTACAAAATCAGCAGGGATCAAGTACTTTTTTCCCTCTACTCCCACACCATATCATTTCTCTTCCCTCTACTCCCACACCATATCATTTCTCTCCCCTCTACTCCCACACCATATCATTTCTCTTCCCTCTACTCCCACACCATATCATTTCTCTCCCCTGCACTTCCACACCATGTCATTTCTCTTCCCTCTACTTCCACACCATATCATTTCTCTCCCCTCTACTTCCACACCATATCATTTCTCTCCCCTCTACTTCCACACCATATCAATTCTCTCCCCTCTACTTCCACACCATATCATTTCTCTCCCCTCTACTTCCACACCATATCAATTCTCTCCCCCAATTCTCTCCCCTCCCCTCCCCTCTACATTCACGGGGATTTTACAGAGCATCTCTCATGTCTCATCGTAGGGGTTTAACGTCTGGGGCCTGAATAAGCATGCCTATCATAAAACAGGACAAAATGGCTGCCACCGAAAGGGGATGGAGACAGTAAAAGGGTTGGTTACGTGCTTGTAGCTGGGAAAAGTGCTATGTCGTGAACTGTGAAATGTCCTGCAATAACACCTTTACTTTAAAAAAGGCTACGTGTGTCTAGAATGTCAGACAAGTGTAGCATATCTGTGGTTAGCATGCAGGCTCTGAAAGCCAGTCACTTCCTGCATCTCCGGTCTAGACATCCAAGCCATGAATAAATACAATAGAGATCACCCCTATTGGCCCCTCAGATGTATCAGCGAGCCTTGTGTTCAAACGATGAATATGAAAGCTCTTTGCCGTGCACCCCTGACCTGACTTGAACACAATACTGCATAGCAGGCCGAGGAGGAGGAGGCGTCTGTGTGTTATGCAGAACACACACGCAGGTCCCATCGCAAATATACTTTGTTATGGAAGTGGGTCATGTGAGCACAGCACATACGCTGATGGAGCGGGGAAAAGGCGTAGCATCGATTTGTTTTTTTTCAGCATAGAACATAATATGCAATGAGAGAGAAGTGTCTAGCCCAGTTGTCTTGCCATGCCGGTGAACCTGTTGTTACTTCCTCACACATCCAGGACCGTAGGCGTCATGAAACAAGCAATATCGGGAGAAATAATGAGCTTATATAATGGCCTCGCATACTCCTGGCTAGCTGGGTGAGGGGGTGAATCTCAGCCTTGGTTGTTGTGAGAAGGTCCTCTGGGGGAGGCAGATGGAGGTGGAGACAGAAAGAGAGGAGAGGGGTCATAATAGTCTACCTACCTGCCCCAGGGAATGCTGGGGCAGGGAGGTGAGGAGCACTGGTCACTCTTGCCCTGCCACCCACAGGGCAGGGTGTGTCTGTGTGCGTGTGTGTGTGCGTGTCTGTGTGCGTGTCTGTGTGCGTGTCTGTGTGCGTGTCTGTGTGCGTGTCTGTGTGCGTGTCTGTGTGCGTGTCTGTGTGCGTGTGTGTGCGTGTCTGTGTGCGTGTGTTTGGAGCTATAATACACCTTTCCCAGCAGAGTGGCATAGAGGATGTCGTGCCGTGTGCTCGTGGTAGCTCACAAGCTGTTTGTATGTGTGGGTATGCACTATAGTATTCGACCCAGTCTATAGAAATGTGTGTGGATACCTCCCCGCGCCTATTTATAATGTGGGGATGTCTGTATGTATTTCCACATATGAGAGGACCAAGGTACAGTTGTAATTATGCAGTATTGTGTGTGACCATGAATAATTATGTCAATTTGTTTACATGTATTTAGCCCTTTGTGCGTTCACTCCATACCTGCCCTTTGCAGGAACACTGATTTCACCTCATTTGTGTTTTTAGCTGGCGGGGTTGCGTGATGCATTCCTGAGTAGACCTCGCATCCCCAGATTAATGCTGGAGGCCCATTAACCTGAGCTTGATTGATATCAGCTGATGAGAAACTACAGGCTCCTGTGAAATAGATTGATTGATGTCACACACCCACACGGATACTTCCGGAATACTAATGAGGAAATAGGTTTTGTCCCCAAAAATGACCGTTTCATTAGTGTGGAGTTCAGATAGCGCGGTGCCACTCAGATGCATGTCCTGCTCTGGGTAAAATGAGAGCTTGGGACTATAAGGTTCTATCTGCAAAAAGATAATAGGCAGATAATTGGCTTTAAAGTTCCAAACCCTCATTGGTTTGATTGGTGTCAGCAATTTTTATCTAGTATTCTTTTGAACTTAACAACATGAATTGGGGTATTTAGAGTACTATATAGGTAGAGAACATTGAACAGAACAAGGCCATGACAATAACTACATTACTAAAATACAGATAGAACCATATAGTCCCAAACTCTCGAAAAACTGAAACCCCACCGGGCACGCGAGCCCTGGACAGTTCCAGGAGTAATATTGTACATATTTACATAATGAATACATATTACAATATTACATTTGCATAATATTAGCAAGATGGAGCGTCTAGCAACAGGGAATCCTCCTAGAGTGGTGGGGAACTATTGGTCACAGAAGCAGTACTACATTAAGGAAAAGGGCAATACCTAGTCAGTTGTCCAACAGAATGTATCTTCTACATTTAAACCAACCCCTCTGAATCAGAGAGGTGCAGGGGCTGCCTTAATCGACATCCACGTCATCGGCACCCAGGGAACAGTAGGTTAACTGCCTTGCTCATGGGCAGGATGACAGATTTGTACCTTGTCAGCTCAGGGATTCAATCCAGCAACCTTTCAGTTACTGGCCCAATGCGCCAACCACTAGGCTACCTGCCACCCCTTTAGACTACCGGGGATAGGATTGATACCAAATAATGTACCTTGCAGTGGTAGGGAAATATGAGCAGTCTTTAATTGATTATATGTGGTATTCTAGTCAGAATTTACAGGCTACGTACACAGCTGTTTATGTACCCTGACACTTCTGGGCGTGTTCTAGTGGGGCGATGCAGTGATGTAAGATCATGTGTTAATATCCTAAGGTAGGTCATTTTGTGTCTCTGGAAAAGCTTCCAAGTTTTCAACCGCTGCTCAACACTGGAAAAACTGCCAGGTTGATTGTTTTAATGCTTGCTGTATGTGTATGTATGTAGAGCTTAAAAATGTGTGTGTGTGTCTGTGTGTGAAAAGAGGCACTGCATTGCATTGAATTGTTGACAGTCTGATCTGCTGTTTGCCTCTGCTATCCCTCCTTCCAACAGGGTTTACCCCATGAGGCCTGGTCCGCTTCCAGCTGCCTGTCTTTGCCAGGGCCTGGATTTGGCCTCTGGGCTGGTGGTTGGGTGCTCTAGCCTCGGATAGCCTGTCTACTCTGCCCTGTAGTATCCATGGTTTACTGGCAGGCTCCACTAGTGCTCCTTCGGCCCCAGGCTCTGTATCCACCTTACTCACTGAGTAGGCCAGCCTTTCCCCTGTCCAGCCAAATGCTAAGGACATCATTCTGTATGTGGTTCCTAGGTTGATGGTGTGTTTTTCCTCCTCATCCACACTCCTCGATGTCTTTCTCTTCATCCCGTTCTCATATTGAGCTGTTTAGCCAGGCCTCAGGCCTCGTAGACGAGGTCTTTAGAGGGGAGAGGCCCACAGAGACATTCTACTGATGAGTGGATGGCCATTGAGGGAGGCAGGGACACAGAAGAGAGAGAAAGAGGGAGAGAGCGGGTGATGTGAGCAGTGTTTGCCAGGCCAAGAGATCTCCACCTGCTCACCACTCTTTGGTAATTGGTTGTCTAACTGTGGTAGCCGTGCGAACACTGTGGGAGGACAGCGCTGGGAATTCTCTGCATGTCTGCAATCTCTCCATCACCCACTCCCTCTGTCCTTCCTCTCTCTCTCTCTCTCTCTCTCTCTCTCTCTCTCTCTCTCTCTCTCTCCTTCTGTGTCCTGTATGGATACACAACATTAAAGTTTCTTAAGACATTGCATAAGACCACCTCACGGGAAGTTTAAAATGGAATACATTTGTAGCTCAGTTGAACCAGTATACCAATACAGTTTCAGTTGTCTGGTCATGTTGAGCCAGTATACCAATACAGTTTCAGTTGTCTGGTCATGTTGAGCCAGTATACCAATACCGTTTCAGTTGTCTGATCATGTTGAACCAGTATACCAGTACAGTTTCAGTTGTCTGGTCATGTTGAACCAGTATACCAATACAGTTTCAGTTGTCTGGTCATGTTGAACCAGTATACCAATACCGTTTCAGTTGTCTGGTCATGTTGAACCAGTATACCAATACAGTTTCAGTTGTCTGGTCATGTTGAGCCAGTATACCAATACCGTTTCAGTTGTCTGGTCATGTTGAACCAGTATACCAATACAGTTTCAGTTTTCTGATCATGTTGAACCAGTATTCCAATACCGTTTCAGTTGTCTGGTCATGCGAAGATATCCAGACACATTTACCCTCCCAGGAAGTGGTAGGCTCTGCTGCTCCATGTGTGAGTGGCAGCTAATGCCTTAGTGAGAGGTTTGCTAAGGTAAGCCATCACATACGGTATGCATTGCTCCAGATAGAAGCCCTTCTAAAGGAGGTTTGTGTTTTCAACCGCCAGGCCTCAGGGAGAGGTTATCTGAGCTTGGCCATTTCAAACTTAACACATAGGCCGACAGTATTCCTTGCTCCAGGGAGAACTCATTCCATCCAGATAGCTGTGTGTTCCAGTGTTCCAACAACCAGGCTTCCTAACTGTCTCTACAGGCAGTGGCTCACTCCGGGACATGCATCCCTCAAGCTTGCTTGCCTTTGAACTAGAATTGGAACGGTGCAGGTAATAAGAATGTTTCTGGGGAAAAATTCCACCCCAGGGGACCTCAAAGCCTAACACTGTTCTGATGTAGAGACTTAAGTCAAATTGTTCCGCGCTGTGTGTGTGTGTGTGTGTGTGTGTGTGTGTGTGTGTGTGTGTGTGTGTGTGGTACACCCTCTAAGGGTCTGGAGGGGTAGATAAAACCTATCCCTTACAGTGGTAACACAAGATCCACCGAGATGGGAAGCGATACGCTCTTTATGTTCTGTTAATTGCCCTTGATTTTTCTTCGAGGGTTCTCGAGGCCGGGGCCTATGCTTTGGATTGAAATTATCTTAATCTGGCGCCGGAGCGCGGAGATATTTAACCGGCTCTCATTCTCAATAAAGCCCTGACAAAGGGGGAGCTTACACCTATAAGATACAGTATGACGGTGTATCAGCCAACCAGGAAGTGTCTGACAATTGTGGGTGATGTAGTCTTTATTAGAATAGGGGACTATTGATGACGAATTGCTGAATAGGCGAATGCTATTATGGTTGAGCAAAGCACCATTGATGAGAGGAAGGAAGTGCCCACTTAGCTAATGAATGGTGACCAGTGGCTACTTTTAATTACTAGTGCTTTACCAAAGAGGTTGTGCCGAGTGGTGGCTACTCCCTCTCATGTTGATATGGGTGTGGCTTGGTACTCCCTCTCATATTGATATGGGTGTGGCTTGGTACTCCCTCTCATGTTGATATGGGTGTGGCTTCGTACTCCCTCTCATGTTGATATGGGTGTAGCTTTGTACTCCCTCTCATGTTGATATGGGTGTGGCTTCGTACTCCCTCTCATGTTGATATGGGTGTGGCTTGGTACTCCCTCTCATGTTGACATGGGTGTGGCTTGGTACTCCCTCTCATGTTGATATGGGTGTGGCTTCGTACTCCCTCTCATGTTGATATGGGTGTGGCTTTGTACTCCCTCTCATGTTGATATGGGTGTGGCTTCGTACTCCCTCTCATGTTGATATGGGTGTGGCTTGGTACTCCCTCTCATGTTGACATGGGTGTGGCTTGGTACTCCCTCTCATGTTGATATGGGTGTGGCTTAGTACTCCCTCTCATGTTGATATGGGTGTGGCTTAGTACTCCCTCTCATGTTGATATGGGTGTGGCTTGGTACTCCCTCTCATGTTGATATGGGTGTGGCTTGGTACTCCCTCTCATGTTGATATGAGTGTGGCTTCGTACTCCCTCTCATGTTGATATGGGTGTGGCTTCGTACTCCCTCTCATGTTGATATGGGTGTGGCTTCGTACTCCCTCTCATGTTGATATGGGTGTGGCTTCGTACTCCCTCTCATGTTGATATGGGTGTGGCTTGGTACTCCCTCTCATGTTGACATGGGTGTGGCTTCGTACTCCCTCTCATGTTGATATGGGTGTGGCTTAGTACTCCCTCTCATGTTGATATGGGTGTGGCTTAGTACTCCCTCTCATGTTGATATGGGTGTGGCTTGGTACTCCCTCTCATGTTGATATGGGTGTGGCTTGGTACTCCCTCTCATGTTGATATGAGTGTGGCTTCGTACTCCCTCTCATGTTGATATGGGTGTGGCTTCGTACTCCCTCTCATGTTGATATGGGTGTGGCTTCGTACTCCCTCTCATGTTGATATGGGTGTGGCTTCGTACTCCCTCTCATGTTGATATGGGTGTGGCTTCGTACTCCCTCTCATGTTGATATGGGTGTGGCTTCGTACTCCCTCTCATGTTGATATGGATGTGGCTTCGTACTCCCTCTCATGTTGATATGGGTGTGGCTTCGTACTCCCTCTCATGTTGATATGGGTGTGGCTTCGTACTCCCTCTCATGTTGATATGGGTGTGGCTTGGTACTCCCTCTCATGTTGATATGGGTGTGGCTTCGTACTCCCTCTCATGTTGATATGGGTGTGGCTTCGTACTCCCTCTCATGTTGATATGGGTGTGGCTTGGTACTCCCTCTCATGTTGATATGGGTGTGGCTTCGTACTCCCTCTCATGTTGATATGGGTGTGGCTTCGTACTCCCTCTCATGTTGATATGGGTGTGGCTTAGTACTCCCTCTCATGTTGATATGGCTGTGGCTTGGTACTCCCTCTCATGTTGATATGGGTGTGGCTTGGTACTCCCTCTCATGTTGATATGGGTGTGGCTTCGTACTCCCTCTCATGTTGATATGGGTGTGGCTTCGTACTCCCTCTCATGTTGATATGGGTGTGGCTTGGTACTCCCTCTCATGTTGATATGGGTGTGGCTTGGTACTCCCTCTCATGTTGATATGGGTGTGGCTTGGTACTCCCTCTCATGTTGATATGGGTGTGGCTTGGTACTCCCTCTCATGTTGATATGGGTGTGGCTTGGTACTCCCTCTCATGTTGATATGGGTGTGGCTTGGTACTCCCTCTCATGTTGATATGGGTGTGGCTTCGTACTCCCTCTCATGTTGATATGGGTGTGGCTTGGTACTCCCTCTCATGTTGATATGGGTGTGGCTTCGTACTCCCTCTCATGTTGATATGGGTGTGGCTTGGTACTCCCTCTCATGTTGATATGGGTGTGGCTTCGTACTCCCTCTCATGTTGATATGGGTGTGGCTTGGTACTCCCTCTCATGTTGATATGGGTGTGGCTTGGTACTCCCTCTCATGTTGATATGGGTGTGGCTTCGTACTCCCTCTCATGTTGATATGGGTGTGGCTTCGTACTCCCTCTCATGTTGATATGGGTGTGGCTTAGTACTCCCTCTCATGTTGATATGGCTGTGGCTTGGTACTCCCTCTCATGTTGATATGGGTGTGGCTTGGTACTCCCTCTCATGTTGATATGGGTGTGGCTTGGTACTCCCTCTCATGTTGATATGGGTGTGGCTTCGTACTCCCTCTCATGTTGATATGGGTGTGGCTTCGTACTCCCTCTCATGTTGATATGGGTGTGGCTTCGTACTCCCTCTCATGTTGATATGGGTGTGGCTTGGTACTCCCTCTCATGTTGATATGGGTGTGGCTTCGTACTCCCTCTCATGTTGATATGGGTGTGGCTTGGTACTCCCTCTCATGTTGATATGGGTGTGGCTTGGTACTCCCTCTCATGTTGATATGGGTGTGGCTTGGTACTCCCTCTCATGTTGATATGGGTGTGGCTTCGTACTCCCTCTCATGTTGATATGGGTGTGGCTTCGTACTCCCTCTCATGTTGATATGGGTGTGGCTTCGTACTCCCTCTCATGTTGATATGGGTGTGGCTTAGTACTCCCTCTCATGTTGATATGGGTGTGGCTTCGTACTCCCTCTCATGTTGATATGGGTGTGGCTTCGTACTCCCTCTCATGTTGATATGGGTGTGGCTTCGTACTCCCTCTCATGTTGATATGGGTGTGGCTTCGTACTCCCTCTCATGTTGATATGGGTGTGGCTGAGACGCAGAGAGATTCGGTTTCAGAATCAAAGCTAGCGGCCGGCTTTTAAAGACTTGCCTTTTTCTTTCTTAAAAGACATTGACCCCGGAGGAATCTATGCACTGTGCAAGTAAGAAGGAAAAAAGAGAGAGAGAAGAAAAGTACATAGCCAGGCGTCACAAATGAAATGATGCCAACGTACACGCTGCGAGAGATAAAGGCAGATCATTTTCCTTTAATACATATTATGGAGACAGTTAAGGGGGACAAAGCCCATCTTCCTGGAAAACAGCACGTCAATTTCAAGTTCAAGGTTCTTCGATTGCATGGCTATCAACCAAGAGCATATGTGTCGGGCCAGCGCTGACTTCCCAGGGCCTGGGCTGACCAATCATCAGCAAGCAGGGGCATGTTTACATAGTCAGGAAAAATGGATGCCTGCAACCACAGTGGAAAGAAGGGATGTGGGACAGAGAAAGTGCATACAGGATTATAGATGCTTCCTCAAGCATATGAATCGCTGTTGTGGGGTTTATTCATCCGATGTTCATTTTGATTGCCGTTTCACAACTATTCTAATCTCGTTGCATG